>NC_053025.1:74832520-75077003 GCF_003073215.2 Triticum urartu
CAACAACAACAACAAACAACAACAACAGCAGCAGTAACAACAATAGCAACAACAACAACAACAGCAACAACAACAACAACAACAACAACAACAACAACAACAACAGCAGCAGCAACAACAACAACAACAGCAGCAACAACAACAACAACAACAGCAACAACAACAACAACAACAGCAACACCAACAACAGCAACAGCAACAACAGCAACAACAGCAGCAGCAGCAACAACAACAACAACAACAACAACCACTACACCACAACACTACATCCCCAACACACAAGTCGGTAGGGAAAACAACGTTCACCAACAGACAATCGGTCGGGAAAGACTATTGCCGACCGACAAAGTCTGTTGGGGAAAGTCCAGACGGGAAAGCCTTTTCCCGACCGACATATCTTTCCCGACCGACTGTTTGACGGCTATCAAAAGCATTGCCGACCGACTTTCGGTTGGCCCTGCTATGAACCTTTCCCGACCGACTGTCAGATGATAAAATTTCCCGACCGACTGTATGATGGTACTTTCTTTGCCGACCGATTTTCTGTTGGCCCTGCCATAAACCTTTCCCGACCGACAGTCCGACGGCAGTACATTTGCCGACCAACTTTCTCTCAGCCCTGCCATAAAACTTTCCCGACCAACAGTAGGACGTTGTTATCTTTTGCCAACCAACAGTTTGATAGCATTTTGTTTACCGAGCAATATATATTTAATACCCAGCCATTATTTGTCTTGTGCCTTGCCAAACAATATCAATCAAGTTGCATATCTCATTGCAACAGAAACTTGCATGAACTCTAAAAATATTAAACCAGAACCAAAGAAGAATATTCTTATATAGGTAAAAGGTAACTAACTAAAAGGAGGAAACATTTATGTTTCAATCACCAAGACTCCTGATTGGTTTATAAAATGATAGATGCATGTCTGACGATTCATTGTTTTCTCCTTTACACAAAATACCCAATTGACAAGACACCATATAGGTTTACAAAATGCTAACTAAAAGACACATTGTATTTGCTCCATTACACAAAATGTTTAGCTGATGCAAACTGCCATCTTCATGGTTCCTTCCCGGTCCTCTTGTATGTCATTCCTACAAAGGATAAAAGGGTCACCGGTGAATTCATGCATTCATAGAGATAATGGCAAAAATAATAATTGTATAAAGCATCAATGGCAAAAACAAACTCGGATTTTAGTATTATAAAAACAGGGCATGTTCTAATTAGAATCTGTGATGTGTTAGACATAATAAAGCATCAATGCCACACCGACCCACCATATAGCATGCATCAATCTCCTCAAGCCGCAGACTAGGAAGTATATTAAACGGAAAAGGAGTATATGCATCATCTGGCCACAGGGCAACAATTTAACATGTCCAAACACCCAATCATTGGGAGCAACACATCCACCACCGGACACACAAAAATCATTTTTGAAGAAAAGACTGCACTAATTTTCTTTATTTTTCTTCTCTGGGGTGGAAAAGACCGCACTTTGCTGCACTAGACGGCAATACATTAGGCAAAATGATTACTATCTAATACACAGCTAGGAGTTTCAATGATGAGTGCAGCATGCCCTGGGAAAAGCATTCTCAAAAACCCACGTACATCAGGAGGTTATACATACTTTCCCTATGTTAAAAATGAATCTCAAGGAGAAGAATCTATTTGCAATCATTTCCAAATGCAGTACTAAGCACATGAGGACTTGCAAAATACCAAACAGAAAGCATCTGAACTTACACTCCACCCGACTATTATATTCATAAAAGCATCTGAACTTACACTGCACCTGACTATTATATTCATAAAAACATTTGTACTTAAGTGCCACAAATTAGATTAAATTGACGACCATCCTCTGATCTCACTGCACTAAGTTGTGGCAATTGCAGGACAGATGCGAGCGAATTAACAATGACCTTTTTAGAACTAACCTGCTTATGCCATATGCATGGTAGGATCACCATTAAGCACCTGACTTGCTACTGCTCAGGATTCAGAAACTGAGAAGATTTCTCCTATACAGTACACAAATACTGTTAGGATCAAGGAGGTATGCACATAAATTAATTTTCAAATAGATATCAGCACTTTAAATGGAATATCATGAAGCTTTCCTTCCCCACTAAAAAACTGAGCAAAATTTATCTCAAGAATGTTCACTTATGATAACCAAGAGAAACTATCTGTGCATACAAGTGTTTTAGAAGAAACAATATAGTACTTGCAACCCAGGATATAGGTTCCATTCGTTTCATCCATCACTATACATTTAATTTTCCATGGATTGACAGTAGTGACAACAATTCACATGCAAAACACTATGTAAAAACTGCAAATACACTGGGAATCCTACTTGATTGAATCTTGATGCATAGCAAGTGGAGTACTAGCAAATTAAAGCCCTTACCTACACCGTTGGTCCTTTGCTTCATTTTTCTAAAACTTGCAAGCATTTCATATGTGAGTGCAGTCCTTTTTTTGTTCAGTGAATCACATGCTGCTAGAAATAATAAAAGCCATTAGCTAGCTTCATGCCATATCTTAAAATGCATCGCTACACCAATATGAGTTGCTCTACAATGTACAGATAAATAGTATGAGATGTATTCAGAAATAAATAACAAATTTCTTCATGGATACAATGGCCTTATAAAGCTGAACTGTCTACAGTTGTGAAACCATTCTCATTGCAAAATTGCAAATAAAAGATGTTGTAAGTCTATACAAGCCTAAGAGTAGAACCCCTTAACTGAAATATTCTGGAAGTTACAGAACTACTAAAGCAAATTTATAGTGAAAATAAAACTCTAAAATCTTTAGAAGCATTGCTGTCGAAATACAAATGGCTAGATATATATGTATTTTATCATGATTCCAGAAAAACTGTACCAAGTACTACAGAACTATTGTTGCAAAATTATGGAGAAAAGAAGTTGCAAGTTAATACAAGCCTAAGTGTAAAACAACTGAAGAACTGAAATAATCTACAAGCTTCACAGAAGTAATTTTGCAAAAATACAGAAATACAACATTAAATCTATATAACCATGAGTGATGTTCCTACCGAAAATCCTTGATTGGTGCTATGTCTTCCTACCTTAAATCCTTTTGCCAGAATTGGAGCATTGAGACTAACAATTTAACAAACACTTGCAGTGTGTTGCCCTATAGCAAGAAATAAGCAGGAGGGACAGGAACAGGGAAGGATTGTATGTGGGGAGAGAAAAAGTAAACGATACCTTGTTGTTAGTCGGAAAGAGTAGCAAAGCTCCAGCCTCTAGGTCAATATCGTCCTCGTAGAAGTCATCGACGAAGAGGTCTATTTCCGCCATCTTGCAGAGCCTGTGTATGGTGTGTCTCAACTCTCACCTGGTTCAGAGGATGAAAATTTAATATACTCCTCTATTTAAAAGAATTCTACAATGCTTAACTAAAAATCTGAAACATTAGTATGATTATTTGGACTTTTCATGGATGAAGCTAGTTCTTAGGGTTGTCCCTCGTATCAAAGCATAGATATGTGGATAAATTTACATATATATAAAGTAATGAACTTTCATAGGAATAATACCCTTTTATTAACCTTCAAGCATCCTATGAAATCACACATTACAACTCACAAGCTCTAAAGTTCACAAATCAATCACAACCAGTTCATAAAAAAGTAGCTAATTAAGGATTGTTGCAACAGTACTGAAAGGAATACCTGTAGTACATGTTTTTTTTGCAATCATAGCATCAAGCATATTCTTGTCAAGTTCTCATCCTCTCATATCTAGAAATCAGATGAGTAGTAGCCAGCCCTTAGACTGCATTGCCGGCTACCCCATTAGCAGATAGAGCCCTTTTTTTGACGTTATGCTTGAGCTTGAGCTCCCAGCCGAAGCGCTGCTTGCTGGATAGAAGTACTATCCCAAGTCATGGCAGATCTGGTTGGAAAAGGGAAAGGCAAACAAATCAACTAACAGAAGCACCAATTGGGGAGGGGTGGAGAGGGAGAGGAGAGTGAGAAGAACACTCACCATCGGGGGAGGGGAAGCACCGGCAGTCAACAGCCAGATCCTTCTTCAAACGAACCGGCGGGCGCAGATCGGAGGAAGCCCATGCCGTGGCAGCGGTGGTGACGGCGCCTGGGTGACGAGCGAGGGTACGAGTACTCTCTCTCGCAGGTTACCCACCTCTCTCTCTCTCTCAGCCCCGGATCTGAGAGGGACGGCGGCATCCACCACCGCGCCTTGGCCTCTCCCCAAACTCCAGCGCACAAGCTAGGGTTAGAAGTGTTTGGGGGCTAAGCAGTGGGGATGCAAGAGGATGAAGGAGACAGGGCAGCACCCTTTCTACCGCGGTGACGGCGTGCTGGAGACGGCGGGAGGTCGGTGGCGTGCGGGATGCCAGATAGCGAGCGGTCGGCGGCGGAGGGAGTGCGTGAGGGGATATAGGTTTGGGGAATTTGGATTTAGTCGTGGCACAAAAGCTGAGTGAAAAAATAGGAGGGAGGCTTGACGCCTAGTTTTTGGCCCGCGCGCGCAAAGATGGGCCGGCCCAATTGGCAACCAGCAGTCGGTCGGCATTAATCGCCGACCAACAGTGTGACGCGGATAAAAGCTCTCCCGACCAACAGTCCAATGTGAAATATCCAAGTATTGCCGACCAACCGTTGGACACGATACTCGCGTATTGCCGACCAACAGTTTGTTAGAAGTTTTCCCAACTAATAGTCTGTTTGTGAAATTGACTTTTCCCAACACACATCGGTAGGGAAATCTGGTGCATGGTGTAGTGAACAACAACAACAACAACAACAACCACAACAACAACCACCACCACCACAACAACAACAACTACAACAACAACAACAACAACAACAACAACAACAATAACAACAATCGCCACCACCACCAGTTGACAACTTAGCCCGTTTTCTAAGGTTGAATTCGCCGGTGTTCTCTAGCAGCACCGAGCCGATTGTTGCTGATGACTGGCTCCGCAAGATTGGAAGGGAGCTGATCACTGTAGGTTGCACAGATGATGAGAAGGTGCGCTTTGCCGCACATCAACTGGATGGACCCGGAACCTCATGGTGGGAGAACTACACCACCGCTTTCCCTGTGGCCAATGTCACTTGGGATCAGTTTCAGCAAGTATTCCGCACTGCACATGTCTCAACTGAAGCCATGAGTATGAAGAAGCGTGAGTTTCGCAACTTACGCCAAGGGAATCGTATCGTGGCGCAGTACATGGATGTAGCAAGTTGGCACACTATGCCCCAGATGATGTGGCCACAGATGCCATGAAGCAGGAGAAGTTTCTTGAGGGGCTGAATGATGAGATGAGTATGCAGTTGATGGTGGCAACATTCATCAACTACCAGGAGTTGGTAGACAGGGCCCTCATGATTGAAGGCAAAGGGCAGCTTATAGAGAACCGCAAACGGAAGTATGGACAGGGGAAGTACAAGTCTGGAGCATAGGAGAAGCCACGCTTTACCCCGTACTCGGGAGGACACACCCATCATAACCATGAAGCACATTACCACAATGGAGGAAGTTCACACAACCATAGTGGCCCTAAGAATGGTAATGGAAATGGAGGAAACAACAGCCAGAACCGTTCCAACCCCGCTACCCCCGCCAAGAAGGACCTGAGTCACATTACTTGTTTCATGTGCGGGAAGAATGGACACTACGCCACCGAGTGTCCTGAAGCAAAGAATGGAAATGGCAATGGAAGCTTAGGAAAGAAGCCGAACCCCTTCACCAGAGGTCATGTGATCCACATCAACGTGGAGGAAGTCGAAGAGCAGCCTGACACAGTGATTGGTAAGTTTTTGATAAAGTCATTTACCGCCCTTGTTCTTTTTGACACTGGTGCATCACATTCATACATTTCAAGGGGATTTGTGGACAAGTTTAAATTGCCAACCTTAGCCCTTAGGTCACCCATGTTAGTGAGCTCACCAGGAGCGGAATATATGGCTAGACGATGGTGTGATCGGTTGCCATTGACCATTGGTAAGCATGTTTTCCCATCAGACCTCATTATTTTGGAGTCACAAGGATTGGATATAATACTAGGCATGGATTGGCTCTCGAAGTATGGACAAAACATCGATTGTGCTAGTAAGTCAATTCTCCTCACCACCCCATAGGGTAAACGGATAAAGTATGTGTCTAGGCACGCGCCAAGGAGGACTCAAGTAAATTCACTCTCGGGAGTTGTTCAAAAGGAAGTGCCAGTTGTGAAGGATTATCCGGATGTATTCCCAGAGGAATTACCAGGCATGCCACCATATCAAGACATAGAGTTTTTGATCGAGCTGTTACTAGGCACTGGTCCAATATCTAAGAGACCGTATCGGATGCCAGCAAATGATCTGGAGGAGATTAAGAAGCATATTAAGGATTTATTGGAGAAAGGTTATATTCGACCAAGTTCATCACCATGGGGAGCCCAGTGCTCCTAGTTGAGAAGAAGGATGGATCCTTGAGAATGGTTTTTGATTATCGTGCATTGAATGAGGTGACGATCAAAAACAAATACCCTCTATTCATGATCAATGATTTGTTTGACTAGCTGCAGGGAGCTAAAGTACTCTCCAAGATCGATCTACGATCAGGATATCACCAGCTGAAGTTCCGAGAACAGGATATACCCAAGACAGCTTTTACCACAAGGTATGGGCTATATTAGTACACAGTCATGTCTTTTGGTTTGACTAACGCTCTTTCCTACTTTATGAGTATGATGAATAAGGTGTTCATGGAGTTCTTGGATAAGTTTGTTGTGGTGTTCATTAATGATATGTTGGTGTACTCGAAGAATGAAGAAGAGCCCAAGGAACATTTATGCTTGGTTCTCGAGAAGCTCAGGGAACATCAGTTATATGCCAAGTTCAGCAGATGTGAGTTTTGGTTGAAGGAAGTCGGATTTCTCAGACATGTTATATCCGCAGAAGGTATAGTGGTAGACCCTACGAAGGTTTAGTCTGTCACCAAGTGGTTTGCACTGACATCAATTGGAGAGATACGTAGTTTCCTTGGACTCGTAGGGTATTATCGGAGATTCATTGAATTTTTTTCCAAGATTACGAAGCCCATGACAGAGTTGTTGAAGAAGGACACCAAGTTCAAATGGACCGAAGATTGTGAGGCCAGTTCTCAAGAGTTGAAGAAACGTTTAGTTACAGCCCCAGTGCTAATTCTTCCGAATATGCGCAAGGATTTCCAAGTATATTGTGTCGCTTCTCGTCAAGGACTTGGAGGCGTTCTTATGCAAGAAGGAGGAGTTGTTTCATATGCCTCACGATAACTTCGACCTCATGAGTTGAGTTATGCCACACATGATTTGGAGTTAGCAGCCGTAGTGCATGCACTCAAGGCCTAGAGACATTTTCTTATTAGAAACCATTGTGGTGTACACACAGATCATAAGAGTTTGAAGTACATCTTCACACAAAAGGAGTTGAACCTCAGGAAGACGAGATGGTTGGAGCTCATAAAGGATTATGATAAGAAACTACATTATCATCCAGGAAAGGCCCATGTCGTAGAAGACGCGTTGAGCCGCAAGAGGTATGCTAATACCCTCATAACTGGAGGATTACCTCAGGAGTTAGCCGACGATCTTAGAGAACTCCGAACGGAGATAGTTCCGAGAGGTTTTGTTGCATCCTTGGAAGTTCAGTCCGCGTTGTTGGGAAAGATTTGAGAATCTCAGAAGACTGATAAGGAGATTGCGTAGGTAAAGGAAAAGATGAGTAAAGGAAAAGCTAAAGGTTTTTGTGAGGATGAACACAAAACTTTATGGTTTGAGGATCGTATCTATGTGCCAAATGATCTAGAGATCAGGAAGTTAATACTGCAGGAAGCTCATGACTCACAATACTGATCGATTCACCCAGGAAACACCAAGATGTATTTGGATTTGAAGGAACGTTTCTGGTGGACAGGTATGAAGAAGGATACTACCAAGTATGTAGCAGTATGTGACGTATGTCAGAGAGTTAAGGCAGAGCACTAGAATCCAGCAGGATTACTTCAGCCTTTGTCGATACCCGAATGGAAGTGGGATAAACTTGGCATGGATTTCATCACTGAATTACCCAGGACACGATCAGGATATGACTCCATCTGGGTAGTAGTAGATCGCTTGACGAAAGTGGCTCACTTTATCCCCGTGAAAACCACTTATACGAGCGCAAAGTTGGCCAAGATATATATGACAAGGATCGTATGTCTGCATGGAGTTCCAAGGACCATCGTATCAGATAGAGGAACATAGTTTAACTCGTAGATTTGGAATCATTTACACCAGACTTTGGGTACCATGCTAGAGTTCAGTACAGCCTTTAATCCGCAGATAGATGGGCAGACCGAGAGAGTCAATCAGATTCTAGAGGACATGTTGAGAGCTTATGCACTAGATTACGGATCTAGTTCGTTCGATCATTTGCCTTATGCAGAGTTCTCGTACAACAACAGCTACCAAGCTAGTTTGAAGATGTCCCCTTTCGAAGCTTTGTATGGAAGGAGGTGCAGGACACCATTGATGTGGGATGAAGTTGGAGACCGACAATTGTTCGGGCCAGATTTAATCAGAGAGTCTGAAGAGAAGGCCAAGTTGATTCGTGATAGACTCAGGGTAGCTCAGTCCAGATAGAAGAGTTATGCCGATACTAAACGCAAGGAGGTAGCCCATGAAATCGGAGACAGAGCATATCTTTGTGTGTCACCACTTCGAGGAGTTAAACGATTTGGAATCAAAGGAAAGTTAGCAACACGATTTGTAGGACCATACCAAGTTTTGGAATGTATGGGTGAAGTTGCCTACAAGTTGGAGTTACCTGAAGGTTTGTCAGGAGTTCATGATGTGTTTCACATTTCCAAGTTGAAGAAGTGCCACGCAGAGATGGCTGATATTCCTCTGAGAGATACAGTGCCCCTGGAAGCAATTCAGTTGGAGTGTGACCTAACTTACAAGGAGAAACCTGTCAAGATTCTCGAATTCGCCAACCGAGTTACACGCAGCAAGGTTATCAAGTTTTGCAAAGTTTAGTGGAGCCACCATACCGAGGAAGAAGCCACCTGGGAGCGAGAAGAAGACCTCCGGAAAGACCATCCACACGTATTTGCTAGCCAACCCGAATCTCGAGGGCGAGATTCATCTTAAGGGGGGTAGGTTTGCAACATCCCAATTTGCAATTTGGATGTTAATCATTAGGTCATTATATGCATCCATAATTTGTGCATTTGAATTTGTTTTATTTGGACTTTTGATCCTAGAAGCCTTAAGCAACTCAAGGACCAATCGAGAGAGTTGGAGGTTTTCACAAAAAAATCCATTTTTGAATTTTTGATAATTGGTAAATTGGATCAAAGTGATTTTATTCGAAATTATTTTTCCAATTATTTCAATTTAAATAAATGAGAGAAGATAATAGGACTTCTTCAAAACAGCTAGGAAATATCGGAAATTTAATTTTTAATAAAATTATATTTATTAGATTTTTATTTTAAATTTTATTCGGTTGAATTTTATTAAATTAGGAAAAAAATTGCATTTTTAAAAATTGCATTTTAGCCTAGAAAAATGTTCACACTGTCCCAAATATTAGGAGGGGGTGGTGGAAATTGTTTCTGGAATTTTAGGATTTTTATTTTTATTTTATTCAGATTTTTTATTCATGAAGTTTTAAAAAAAATCTCGGATCGATTGGGCCGAAGCCCAGCCGGCCCAGCGTGCCTCGCCGCCTTCCCCGCACCGCGTCCGAGCCAGACTCCGCAGGTGTCCGGAGCCGCCATGCCGCCGTCACCCCCTTGCCCAAGTCGGAGCCCCCTGGCCCCCTTAATAAGTCGTCGCCCTGGCCCCTCCTCCTCACATCACATCGCTACAAGCCGCCGCCTCCCGCCACCCAAACCGCATCGCGCCGCCGCCTGCCGCTCGTCGCACCGCACGTCGCCGCTTGCCTCACCGTCGGCCCGCGCTACCCCGCCACTGCCGCACCACCCTGCCCTTGCCGGAGTTTGCCGCTGCTACTGCCGGTTTCTCCATTGAACCGCCAATCGGTATAAACCGAACCGCCCGACCCGATTTTTTTCGATTTTTCTTTTAACCCGGTTTATTATTTAGGTTACTTTAGTTAGCGAACATTTGATCATTTAGATCTTTCAACGAACGCTTTCGTTCGTTAGTCTCTGTTAGCGGACGTTCGTCCGATAGATTTTTCTTTTACTGTTTATTTTCGGCTAGTAACCTATCCGTAATTATTTTCATCACATATTAGTCCCTGATCTTCAAACCCTCACTACTTTTTGCTCGTTTATCCAAATCCAATTAAACCAATGCCAAATTCTTCATTACGATCTGCTTGCTACTACGAATCTCTAGTGTTTTCCGATCGTCAACAAGGCAAGTTACACTTTGATCATATCCCTTTATTACCCAGCTTTTATGCATTAGTTTCAACCCTCAAACATTGCGTGAGTAGGATTGTGAACATGTGGTTATGTTTAAGTAGTTGTTGAGGTAGGAACCTATTGTCTTTTAGCAACCCCGGGAATATAAGTTTGTTACATATTGCTTAGCCATGCTTGTAGACGAGATTGGTATGTGATATTCATGCAAGTTGTGAGAGATTTTTAACTAAGGCAAACTTAAGGTGGATACTTTAATACACATCTGGGTGGATTGGTTGCGGGCACCTAGACCAATCTAGTGTTGTCCTAGGATATCCCGAAGTACCCGTGTGATCATGCTATGGTATGCCACCCAGGCTCAAAGGGATCATAATATTATTCATGCTCAGAAACTTCCGTGTGGAGCCACAAGCCATTATGGGCTCTGGCATAGTTGAGTAAGTTGTGTGACCTCTTTCAGTGGTAGGCTAGCAGATGTAGGGGAAAGTAGGTGGTACTGTCTACCAAGAGTAAAGAGTTAATGCTTCAGAAAGACTATGTCTCGATCATCCGATCATGGATGTGGTCAAGTCTTGTGGGAAAAGTGTGTAAACCTCTACAGAGTGTATAAACTAATCATGGTTAGCCGTGTCCCTGGTTATGGACATCTTGAGTATCTGGTATTTGAATTATTGATTGATCCCATTACTTTACTTAATGAATTTTTTTGGGTAATTAATATTATTTTGGGATTGAGTTGGAGGAACCTTCTCAATAATGACTTAAACATGGTAGTTAAATAAAATATATTCCTTTGTTGTAGGGAAAATTTGCTTTATGCAAATATTAAACTTAGAGCCTCCACCACCCAAATATGCATAGTGATAGTTATTCTTGCATCATTATTCTCCATAGTGTGATCTTGCCAGCATATTCCATCTGCTGACCTACACGGCTGCAACGTATCATGTTACAGAATTTTCAGATGAAGAGTAAGGTGCAATAGGTCGTTGTCATGCACTCAGTTTTGTCGTGGAGTTGGATGGACGCAATTATCTTCAATGCTTCCGCAAGTTGTTTAGATGGCCTTCAGCCATATTACTGTAATAAATACTCTTTTTGAGACACTCGATGTAATACGTGTGTGATTGAACTCTGCTATAAATCCTCAAGTACTGTGTGTGTCAGCAATACCGATCCAAGGATGACACTTAAGCACAGAGATTACGGTCCAGTGGGATCGGGTCGCTACAAGACGTATCAATGGCATTGTGATAGAGTACAATGACAGTACTTGAATTTGAAAACATGTTATCATGAATGGAATAGGTACTGAAAACCAGGAAGGCATACCATGTTTACATGCATGATCAGCAGGCTAAGCACAAGGCAGTGCAACAGAGTATATGCACTCTAGGACGTTATATGCATGTTGTACCCATATCACGGGCCAAGTTAGAGCAAGGCCTTGTGGGGTGAATAGGATTCATCATCTTTATGCAAGTCTTGTGAAGAACTGCCTTTACATGTTCCATCATATTGGGTATCATTGATGTCATGTTTGTTGGCCGTTACATTGGTCCGTGAGGTTCTTGTGGATAAATCAGTGTGTGCAATTATGTCTAACATGCATGGAAGACAACCAGTAGTTAGATTTATGTAATGAGTGCCTATAGGAGACAACATAAATAGTAGGACTGGGGTGAACTAGCAGCAACAGGTCTCAAAAACTAAAGGGAGAACACAGATGAAAGCTACAGAATATGTATCGTTTGTACTCGAGATTAACTAGATGGCACACAAAAGTATTAAAGAACAACATAGGTAATACTAGAAGTGGTATAATACTATAATCACTAGCCTGTGGGATAGCATTGGCTGATGGATGATAATTATGGAACAACGTTACCTAAAGAACAAGTCTCTTAGCTGAACTATGGAACAACGTTAACTCCTGAACAAGACTCGTAAGAGATCAACATGAATATACAGTGAAATGTGATAATCTATTTTCCATGCTTAGATGAATAACAAAGCCATAAATGTTGCACACAAGTAAGATGAGGGTACAACCTATCAGGCTGCCATCCATATGAGCGAGCATCATGTGCTAACTTGTCAATGGCCCTGCAATTGTTGTGGTTGTCCATGTCAGGCACGCGCATTCGATGCAGGGAACTATTGAGTGGGACTATAGCTCCCTTCTGGTGTATGCTTCCCTTGTTGGAGCAGCTGCGGTGAGTCGGAAGACGGTGTGGCTGAAGATGTAGAAAACGCATAATGTTAAGAACAACACATCTCTCTGATCTGAAGAAATACCCTAAGAGATCAACAACAAGGTACGAGAGTGGTCACACGTCTGTTGGCTGAAGGCGAACTTGCGCCCCGCACCCTTACGTTAGACACCAACCAACAGACAGCCTAGGAGCTCCGCCGCCTCGATGGGTGTTGCTTCCCATTGGGAATCGATTGGCCCAGAATAAAAATTCAGACAACTGACGCCTAAATAACGGTTGCGGTGGCTACCGGCGGCAGGGAAGCAGAGATGTCGTGACGGTCAGTGGCTACGGGGAAGCAGAGCCGGGGCTCTAGACGGATCTGAAGTTGGAGCCGCTCTGGTGCTGTGCACAAAGGCGGGGGTGAATCGGCTCCGATACGGTTCACGAGGCCGTTGTCGAGGCAGCTCCGGCAGCACGGAATAAGAGGCACACGGCCTAGTGCACGACACCAAATGGCAGCGTCTCTAGCATTAGGGAGGAGGGCGGCTATGAATTTCTTGAGGTGGGGGCGCTGTGGACGAGGGGCTGAGGTTTCGTGGTTGGGGAGAACGGAGCTTCCGGGGAGAAGGTGATTTGGCACCCACGGGGTATGAATGGGGAATTGGGAGGGGGAACCATGTATTACAGACGCATTTGTCTAAAATGTGGGGGGATTACAGTTCTACCCCTACCTTTAGGATTCTCGGCTTGGGTCTGTGTACTGGGGGTCGGGGATAGTAGAGTAACTTTGTTTCTCCCAAATAGTGGGAGCGAGCGATTTCGGGCTAGGAGGGCGTGTTTTGAAATAATGGGTGCGAGCTATTTCGAGCGAGGAGGGCGTGTTTTGAAATAGTCGGCGCGAGCAATTTTGGGCGAGGAGTCGGTGTTTTGCCGCCCATGGTTTATGAATTATTCGGCACATGTCATTTCGGCCGAGGAGAAGGCGCGCTTGGATGAAGTTACGAACCTACCCTCGATTTACAACGGGCCAATTGATGCATGTCCCACATAGGCCGGTAATTTCGTGTTTCCTGTTTATTTGCTCGAGCGAATTCCACCGAGCAGAGGGTGTTTAGCGGTTCATTCAAATTTTGGGAGAATGAGCATCCACGTCACCTTACCAAGTCGATTCAAATCAAATTTTGAAATATTAGCTTGTCACTTCTTTTTTAGATGGAGAGATGATGCTCGGGAGTAATGTGTTTTTACATGCTTGTTGCTAATGATTTACTATATGACAAACAGTTGACCCACTCAAAAACGGGAATCAAACCAAAAATGAAATATCTCGATTCAATGAAATAGCTCATTCACCAGGTCAAAATAGTGAACTAAATTCAAATTTGAACACCTCAATCGAGTAGCATGTTGTACAATATTATAGTACTCCATGAACATGTTGAAAGTCAAATTAATGAACTTGTTTGATACGCATATCTCTGTTTATGTGTGGATTGCACACAACATGTACTCCAATTTAAATATTTGAATGCAAGTTTATATTGAAACATGGTTTATTCCAGTCTTTGATGCATAAAACGCGACCTCCCCCTCTTCCGGACTCCTGCTCTCTCTCTCTCTCTCTCTCTCTCTCTCTCTCTCTCTCTCTCTCTCTCTCGCCGACAATCTTTAATTCTGTCGCATGCATCCAACACACAAACCTTGTTGGTCCCTCTCTCTCTCAGTGTGTGTGTGGGGGGGTCTTTCTAGTTCGCATGCATATATATAATCCATGTATAGGTCTCTCTCGCACACTATGTATGATTCTCTAGTCCAAGCTAAATGTCTTGGGTGCACTCATCGTATGCACACAAATTCCCTGGCTCGTTGCCCGTAAATATCTCACGCACCACTCTGTTATCTCGGAGCTCTTCCCTCTCTCTCTCAAACTCTCCATCTCCTTGGGTCAAACATACACATGCATATCTCACCCGCACTCGATAGACCCATCTAAAACTCTATCTCTCTCCCTCGTTCTCTCTCCATCTCACACGCACACACACACAATCTCATGCCTAGCCAAGTATGATGGTCTCTCACTCAATTGTAGGCACACGCAGTCCCCCTATATGTATATGACTAGCTAATTCTTTGTCTCCATCACAAACATGTGCATGGTCTATCTCGATTTCTCTCAGGGCATCTTTCTATCGCACAAGCACCTCGTCCCTCGATCTCCCACCCATATAGTCCCCTCACGATCTCGAGGGGATCTCTCTATCACAAACAAACCCTCTCTCCCTGCCCATGTGTCCCTCTCGACCTTTGTTCCTTGTTGAACATACCTCTATTGGACATGTGCTATAGGGGTGTCTCTCTCCGTTGCAAACAATCACGCACTAGCTATCTTCGTGTATCTCCTCACCTCGCTTTTCTATCTCGGAGATGCATGTGTGATATGTTTGCATAAGAAACGAACACACACACACACACACACACTCTAATTTATCGTTTGTTGTCCCTTTCTCTTTCACACACATACTCTTTTTTCACACTCACTCATTCTCCTTCACACGCACTTGATCTCTCTCGACTTAGGCACTCTCTTCGGTCCATAGCATATAGATTTATTGAAAAGTCAAACATCACAAAGTTTGACCATGTACATGGAGAAAAACATTTACATCTAGAACAACAAACATATACCATTAGATTCATCATGAGATGTAGTTTCGTATGATGTATATTTGGTATTGTAGATATAAATAATATTTGCATAAATCTGGTCAAAGTTTCCAAAGTTCGACTTCTAAAAAATTTATATGCACTGCATTATCGAGCGGATGGAATATCTCTTTCCCCCTCTCAGTTATCTGTCGCGCCACTCATCCTTATCGGGGCTCCTCTATCTCTCTCAAACTTTATATCTCCCTATTTCACACATACACATGTCTCACTCGCGCTACATAGACCTATCTAACACTCTCCGCCCTTGTTCTCTCTCTATGTGACACGCACCCCCCTAAGTACCATAATCCCTCACTCCATCATAGGCGCACACACTCTCCCCCTAAGTATGACTATCTCTCACTAACCATCAGGAACACACGTATTGTCTCCTTCCATCCATATGTCTATCTCGATATCTCTCGGGGTATCTTCTATCGCGCACACATGTTGTCACTTGATCTCCCACCCATGTAGTCCCATCACGATCTCCAGGGGATCTCTCTATGACAAACATACACTCTCTCCTCCCCATCTATGCATTTTCTCCGTACGTCTCTCTTGACCTCTCTCCCTTGTTTTTCAGACCCCTCTTGGCCACGCGCTAGGGGTCTTTCTCTCTCGGTTGCAAACAACCACACACACTACAAAAAATACACTTCCGTGATGATACATGTTTGTCACAGTAGGTCACGTTTTCTATCATGCATGTACATCCATGACAATTTTATGACAGAATCAAGATAGTCATACTTGTGCTGTCGTAGAAGTGTTCCATGACATTACCAAAATTATCATCGCGGAAGTGTCCACTTCCATGACGATAAATCGTGCGTCATGGATGTGATGTCATTAAGGGTGACCGACACGTGGCATCCACCATAACGGGTAACCCTTAAGCTATCGGGTTCCAGTTTGGATCCGATAACCCGTTAACAGCCCCGACCAATGGGGATTTTCCACGTGTAAAATTCTCATTCGCCGGATAATGCACGCGTCAGCTAATCGTTGGGACAGATGTCATTCCTACAATGGACGAAAGACGCCTATGATATGTCGACATGTGGCACAGCCCAATAGTGCCCCATTTTAGGTAAAAAGGTTGGCCCAGCTCAAGGCCCACAATGTTTTTTTAGACACTCATGGGCTGGCTCGTTAACACCCTGCCATGTTTTGGGCCAAATTGAGGCCCATACCAGATCAGGCCCGTTCACAGCCTGTCGTGTTTTGGGCCAAATTACGGCCCATATCGGATCAGGCCCGTTAATCGGCCACTGTTCTTTTGGGCCCATTCTAAGACGGGTTTGTATTTCAGCCTATTAAATGCCCATTTACCAGTTCGGCCCAATAATAGTTTGGGCCTATTAGTGGCCAGTGTTGCATCTGGGACGTTGTTGGCCCGGTTTAACTTTAGGCCATTTAACGGCCCATGCAGAAACTGGGCTATTTCATGTCCGAAGTAACTTTAGGCCTCTTAACATCCCGTAGTCTTCATGGATAAATTTCAGCCCAACTGGCCTATCGGCCTGTTAATGGCCCGTGTAACAGTTGGGCCTAATTACAGCCTACGTTGAATCCGGCCTGCTTACAGCCCATCTAATAATGGCCCGTGACACTTTTGGGCCTATGGCTCGCGTGGATACCGGCCTGCTTAAAGCCCATAATTTTATTGGGCCAAACAAGCCCGAGATATATTTTGGCATGTTAACTGCTCGTCCTATCTTGGCCAAACATGGGCCTTAGATAGTTTCAGCTTGTACTGGCCCGTGAATTTTTCGGCTCAACGCTAGCCCAATCTAGGTTTTAGCCTGTTAAAAGCCCATGGTATTCTCTGGCCCAGCTGGCCAGAACTTTACTCGGCCTATTAAAGGCAGGAAACTACTATAGGTTTAGACCTACTAATGGCCCAAGATGATTATAGGCCCATGTTTTGGCCCATATGAGTAACGGGCCGGCCTGAAGACCGACAACGCCGAGATCCATTGAACCTTCCGGCCTAAATTATAGCATACTGACCAAGAATAAACCTAGACTATACAATAAAGAAATTAAGACATATTACATCCACTGGGAATCAAAGTTTGCTACTGGTGATAATAAAGCGCAACGTGACCGTGGATTACATACACTAGGCATCAAAGGTCGCCACCAGTGCATATAAATGCGCCAACAAAAGAATATACAAAACTGAGAGCACTTCAGAAAGCACTAGGCCTGGCCAGGACGGGCCCCGCAAGAAGCCGAACATGCCGATGAGACCTTAGTTGTGTCAACGATAGATGCTCCATCCCTAGCTGTATGGCACCATAGTGCGCAAGGCAGTCCTCTGACATCTTCATTGCATCTTTGACTTCAAGTCAGAGCTGAGATGAAGCAAGATTTTCCGCTTTAAGTTGAGACTGAAGAAGTTGAACTGATTGAGGCAGCTACTGCACAGAGGTTGTCTCACAGTTGCTAGTGAGTAGCTTCAACTCACTGTCTTCATCGAGACAAGACCTTGGGGTCATCTCACTCTCCTCAAGATGGTTTGGCTCACTATCTTCCCTAAAGTTTTGCCTGGGATAAGAGATACGACTCTAAAAGAGAAACAAGGTGACACGTAACAGGTTTCACGATTACGTAAGCAAATAAATGGATCTATTCTAAATAAGGAACATGTTTTTACAACTACAATTTAAAACTGGTAGTTGTTGCAAACATCCAATCAGATGTAAACAACAAAGTAAACAGCAGTGGAGGAAATAATGCCTATCCTAATCTATACTAGAACAAAGTTTGAAGGCTTGAGAATGATGAACTTACATTACATGTTAACACGGGTTGGACAGAGCCCTTCTCCATGTTGATGGAAGGATAATTCAATAAATTCCCCAAAGAAAATTCTTTATAAGCATTGCCATTATTCTACATTTTGCAAAGAGTAAATATAGATCAAATAATATTAGAAGAAACAAAGGATAATGAAGCTCGGGTGCAGACTGATGATACATAATCAAATAGCAATTAACTAAGTACAGTGTTACAAGGCAAAAGGTACTGATAAGAGGAATGCAGACATCAACGTGTGCAGTGGCATTGGCTTTATTCAACATTTTGGTAATAGTAAATATAGATACGATAATTTGGCGAAAGTGGAGGGCAGGGCAGATAAGATGCAGAGTAATGCTAGACAATCAACTATCTCACGATGCAAGTAGAGTAACACCACCACCGCAGAGAGCAGGACCAAACCATAATAATGTAACCAATAGTAAGGTCCTCTTTTTTACCTTCTCGCCAAGGGAGATGACACATGGCTCTTGCTTATAGTAGTAAAATGAGGCTGACAAAAGAATAAATAAATCCATCAGCCATAACATATGTGCTAATATACAAATCTAACATTGTCACCAATTGCCATGAGAACTCAAACATGTTCAAAGATGGACGTATAAAGGTACCTCCACATCATTAATATCAGAAAAAACTTTCTAGATCAGCATCAGCTTTACTGTTTTCACCTAAGGATCACAAATAGCATTCAAAAGTTGATCAGGAGCAATCAACTTGACAACATGAACCCAAAAGTGTCCAGGTAGACTGAACTGAAATTACCATTGCATACTACAGGTAACTACTACACATTCTGTGTCAGGATCCTTTAATGCTACATGAAAATGCAAGTAGAATTGGGTATATCAGTGTATTGTCTCTTCTTTCTTTTGAGCAATATGTAATGTGCAAATAAATGAAGTCAGAGTCCATAGGCGGGAGGTTTGCACGCCTGAAAAATGGATATGAAAATATAAGAGTGCTAACTTCTTCATACTATTACTACCAAATACTTTGTACACAGGCATTCGAACAAACATATTGTGTGCACTAACAAAACAAAAAACTCCCACAAAATCTTGCAAACATGGCAAGAGGTCGAGTGAAATGAAGCAAACATGACTTCAGCGCCGGACCCAAACTGTTAGCATCACTCAGATAATAGTTACGTACTTTTTTTGTTATGGTGAATACAAATAGAAGCACAAAGAGTTAGATATTGGCTGTGATAAAGATACAATTTTTAGATAACATCATACACTAAATAAATAGATCGATAGTTACCTATTTTTAACATTTGACTCTATATCTTGAAGGTTCCATGAGCTCTTTTCTCCTGTCAGAATACACAAGAAGCAAATAACAAGGCATGGTGTATTATCATCAGGTCAACAACAATAGCAAAGGACTAAAGCATTGTGCTGATCTGAGCAATAAATAGGAAAGAGGATGCATGGTAGCATGATCTCACCTGGGGCAAAAATCCTCCGCTGCACTGGACATCCTCGACACGTACAGAAAGCTTCAAAGTCTGGAGCAGGAGATACAAAGAATATGACTCACATCTCCATCCCCACCTTGTTCCCATCCTGTGTGGGCTTCAGATCGACGCAGACGATGTCATGGGGTAGGGGTAGTGCGACCATGTGCTGGGGACTACCGCGGCGGAGTAGGGGCCGATGACCGCATGTGTTGAATTCAGGGCTCCGTAGACCCTTGAGAGGTTCGAACACTAGGGTGCGTACGAAGTACTCCTTCTTCCCGACCTGCCGGCCCATCGATTCCACGGCCTAGCTCGATGAACCCAAGGGACAAGAGACATAACAGTTTATCCTGGTTCGGGCCACCTTGAGGTGTAATACCCTACTCCAGCTTTGTGGTGGATTGCCTCGAGGGGCTGAGGATGAACTGGTACAGTGGGTGAACAGCCTCGGGAGGAGAGGTGACGGTGTCCTGGACTAGGGGGTACTCACCACGTCATCTCCCGATCTGTCAGATTGGGCCGAGGACCCCCATGGCCGTATACTCATGGGCCAGTTCGGACAGCTGTCGTGTACAAGGAAGATTCCACAAGACTTGGTGATCAAGACAAGGACTCCTCCCAACCGGTGTATTCGGCTAGGACTCTTGTTACCCTAGGCCTCTAGTGCATTATATAAACCGAGGCCAGGCTAGTCAATAGATGATCAACAATCATAATCATAGGCTAGCTTCTAGGGTTTAGCCTCTACGATCTCCTGGTAGATCAACTCTTGTAATACTGATATCATCAAGATCAACCAAGCAGGAAGTAGGGTATTACCTCCATAGAGAGGGCCCGAACTTGGGTAAACATTGTGTCCCCTGTCTCCTGTTACCATCGACCTTAGACGCACAGTTCGGGACTCCCTACCCGAGATCCGCCGGTTTTGACACCGACATTGGTGCTTTCATTGAGAGTTCCGCTGTGTGATCGGCAAAAGGATCAATGGCTCGACTGCAGATCAACTGCGACGTCGGCTTCTTTGTCACCGGCTCGGCTGGTCACCTTAGCTGGACCGAGGACTGTGTCCTACCTTCGATCATCATGTTCGGATGAGGGCCTTCATAACATCAACTCCGATCTCGATCAAGATCATGGAGGAATCATCCAGGGAGCCCGGGGGCTCAATGTCAACATTGCCATCGGGCGACCGTGCTGTTTTTCTGGACAGCGAACTTGTATCTTCCGCCACCGCCTCCTCAAGTGTCGTTTTAACGATTGCTTCTGTGGAATGTGCGTAATTGAGTCTACAACAACCCTAGAAAATTTCGTCGAGTTCCGATGGAGGAATCTCTGGCAATCCGCGATATACAGGAGCTCTGTCAAATCTGGACGGGAATCTGGACAAGTTTAGGGCATGGTGCCCAGCTTTTAGCTCGGACGTCCTTTGGGAGATCCAACCGTTGATCGGCTGTGGAATTTCCATATCTACTACCCCTCAAAATTTCAGCTCGATCCGACCGTCCAAACTTCACGAACCTTCCGATTAGTGCATCACTTTTCAGACCTGTTTTCTGCGTGAAAACGAATCCGACCCGAGTTCGTCTTTTTTATGAACGGGATTTCGGACATCCTTTTTGAAGAATGTTTTGTATGGGGTATTGTGTTTTGTTCCCGAACACATCCCACTAACTTTAAAAAATTTTGAACATGATCTTCCCCATCATGCTGGTGTCAAACCAGTCCAGCAATATTGCTTCACGGCTGCCGACCTGCGCTAGACACGTTGTCACTTTGTTGAGCCGAGCTCAACTTCTTCGGATCATCATCTCGGCAAGCCGAACAGGAGTTCGGCATCGCGAAGGATAAATCATCACCAACATCGCCGCCCCACGGATTACATGGAGCGGGCACACCAACATCGCCGCCCCACGCGTTACACGAAGCGGGCACACTGACATCGCCGCACGGTCACTTCATCAAGCCGGCATTGACCACGTCACGACCTGCATCAGCAGGGCCGCACTGTTGCTCCTTCAAGCCGGTGTCCATCACGACGACCTACTTCGACTCATCGGCTGACATCGAGGCTTCGACATCTCGGCTGGACCGGGGGCTTCGCCATCTCTTCATCAACCTACTCCGGAGACTTCGGCATCACTAGTCGACCAGCTCCGTCACGTTAGCTCGACCGAGGGCTTTGCCTCGGTGAACCAACCTTTGCCAGCATCGCCATGCCATCGCTTTATCGCCCGTCAAGTTATGGGTGTGCGGATCGAGTCCTAATTTTGGGAATCACCTTTCTTCGGATTGCTACAACAAATAAACCAGGTGCTATTAATCCTAGTATTTTTTTGCTTGTTCGGGTTTATTTTTCCCAAGGAATTTTTACTCTGGTTTGTCCATCATATGTACACAGGTCTATCAAATGGTGGCCGCATTAACGACGGTCGCATGGTAGTTCGGACAGTTTCCGTACATAGTCCGGCGAACGCCGTATCCGGAACTCGGACCGACCTGTGAATTCAGGCTTTGCCACGCCTTTACCGCATCACGCCAATGCCCTGCATCGACATTCACTCCGGCGCCAGGCCATATTTCTTTTATTACTCACTTTGCATAAATTATTCATTATGCAACGATTTTTTTAAAATTATTATTATTACTATTATCTTTGGTTTGCACTATTTTTTGTGCACAGGAAAATGATGTGGGTTGGGCAGTATCGTCAACTCGCATACTTACATACCACGTCACCTCGGCTGGACGGGGGCTTCGTCAACACTTCATTACCCCATGCCGGGGACTTCGGCATCACTCTGCCGGCCTGCATTGACCGTGCTATGTCACCACTTTGGAGTGCCGAGCTCTTTGCTCCGCCACCTCGGGACCGGCTTGGGGGATGGAACCTTGTCCCGCATCAATCTCGGACCGCGTCATCAATACCAAACACATTAACCAGCTAAGTTGCCTTCATGCGCAAAGTTTTAAATTTTTAACTTGTGTTCGGTTCGACCAAGCATGTAAAAAAGTTGCTTGTAAAAAATTTCCTTATCAAAACTTTGTTTGTGACACACAAATTCAAATACCCCGTATACTTGGGAGCTTCCTTTATGAAGCCTTTCCTCTTGCAAATGATTACACTTGTACGGCTTCGTTCCTTGTTCGTGTATTACGCCACAATATGCACCATGTTGACTTAAGCGATTTGCAAGATGGGTTGCCTCGCTCCTGTGTTTACCCCTACGTTCCCG
Organism: Triticum urartu; assembly: GCF_003073215.2. Lineage (NCBI taxonomy): Eukaryota > Viridiplantae > Streptophyta > Magnoliopsida > Poales > Poaceae > Triticum > Triticum urartu. The sequence continues at coordinate 74,855,389 of NC_053025.1, forward strand.
ATTGTTCGGCTAGGGAGTAAACAGAGCACCTCTGCGATTGTCATGATCGGATCATCCGAGCGGGACCTCAGACTGGGTGAAGCCGAAAGCTAGCGCTCTTATTGTTTTCAATTATGGTCGGCACACAACGGAACTCATGAGTACAAAAAATCTATTGCACAAGTCTCATAGTAGCAATGAGCAACCGAGGAAAGGTATCGGTGGGGGTGCTATTTTCTTCGAAGATGCTTCTTACACTTCGTCAGTAATATAGCATAAGTTCTCTGAGCGCGCTTTGTCTGTTATAGCCTTGTGGCCTGATTGCCTGGTTATCGAAAACACCGTCGATATTCTCGACAGGTGGAGTACATAACACTTTTCGGCCCTTGACCGAAGAGGGAGAAGCCGACGGTCGGTTAAGACGTGTTTAAAGTTCGGGTGAACACAGTTATGATATAAGTACTTCGGTACATAGAATCATTATACATAAAATTCTTTTACCCAAGTCACTTGGGGGCTCTTAAATTTATATGAGCCGTTTTATAATAAGTGTTCTTCTTCTTAGTCGTTGCAAAGTTTATTATTATTATTATTATTATTATTATTATTATTATTTATCACTCCATTTTTTGACACGAGTGTGTGGTCACTAGCCGGGGAGCGTAATTTCTCTCTCAAAGCCGCTAGAGTTTAGTGTGCTAAACTGGCCTAACGAGAAGTACTCCGCCTTTGGGATAGGAGGTTGAAGCCATCGGCTGACCCGCTTGAAGTCTTGAGATAGGATGTGTCATGTTAAAGCACGACAGAAGCACTTTTTTTCTACAGTCCAATTTTCATATTGGCACCAAACACTTGATCTTATTCGGACGTCAGGTTTTCACTGACGTTTTTTGGTTTTCCAAGCCTATGGTACTTTTAAACTATTTGCGTGTTTCCAGCATTAGTCTCGTAGTGCAACGCCGGACACCTTTAGAGATTCGGCAAAAACACTCTCGGATATTGCCATATATGCATCCGTTTCGAATTGTGTCTTCGGTCAATAGTTGGGTTGCCCGGCTCCTGTGCTTACCTCCTATGTTCCGCTTTGTTCGGCTAGGTGTGCAAAGAGAGAACCACTGCGATTGTGCTTCCAGCTCGCATGGTTAAGCACCTCAGCGGAGAAAGCCGAAAACTGACTATCACAATAGGCGTAAACTGGTCAGCGATCCGATGACTATGTTAAATGATGGGCCGTTCATAATATTGGCCAAAGTGTTTACGGCTTGACCTCGGATGTCGCCGAACACTAACCGGGGGCTCATAGCTAGCTTCCCCAGTTTAAAGTTCCTATGACTAACCGAAAGTTATAAACCCCGCATATCTGATTGCCTCGTTTCCGCTAACACAACCGCCTTCGGGCACCGAGACGTCGGCTAAGGGTTGTTTTGTTATTGCGGAAAGACCCTGCGTAGTATCTACCAAGGGGTAGAGGTCGACGATGGGCCACTTTCAACTGAAAAAAAGTCGCAATGGAATCAAAATAATGATGTAAAGTACTTGGATACATATAATCATTACACATAATCTGTGATTTTACTCCGGATATCGATCCTTAATTCGGCCACCCGTGCCCACATTAAGGCTCGGGGGCTACTGGGCTTTGCGCTCATTATTTACAAATATTAAAGGGGCACATCGATCCCCTGATCTGGTGTTGCCACCCGACCAGTGTCTCAGGGGCTACTACATTGCCTATTCAATGCAGAAAATTCAAAGGGCTCAGTGTTCGGCTTGATCGACCTATGGGAAAGCGCGTCTTCGTACAACAATAAGTACCATCTGGACCTATCTGGCATCAAGCTAATATATCACGGCAACTTCTCACGACCCTCTCTCAGGGGCCCATCCACTGATTATTATAATTTCTAATATATTACACTGCGTTTTTATTCCTATGTATGCTGCCGAGCTAGGAGTTGATCCTCAAGCCGATTTCGCGCATCGACCTAAGTCTCAGGGGCTACTGGGAACGGCGGTTTTATGCTTGCCTTCGGGTGCATCTCGGGTTTTAGACTGATACACACCTTGAGGTCTACTGGATATACATCGGCAGAGAATAAACTACACCAGTTAAAAATATTCACAAAAAACCAGCCCGCGGTCGGGGTGGTGCACCACCTTGGAAGCAGTCCGGCATAAATCTCGGGCGCTAGCAGCAAGCTCCATAGAGGGCATTTCCGCCATTAAGCTTGGCTAAAATCCTTCAAATTTTTTGGACCAAGATGATCCATGGCATCTTGGATATAGTCCGGCGTTGGAGCTTGGACACAGTCCGGCGTTGGAGCTCGGATACATTTCGGCGTTGGAGCTCGGAAGCAGTCCGGCATTGGTGCTCGGCTGCAAAACATACCTCGAATGCAGTCCAACGTTAGAGCTCGGACGCAAGAGGACACTGCCTCCCGGGAACAACTTCAAACCCGAGGTGTGGCATAAAAATAACAAGGCATTGATAAAGGCCAGAAACTTAAGGGGGCTCCTCGGATACCCGACGTGTAAACTCTTCGGATTCACTTTGGCGATCCTCAAGATCAAAGATGAGAAGATTTCTTGAACCAGTTTTCAAGACCGACGACCGAAGATGAAGAATAGTTCAGAAGAATCGAGGAGCGTCCCTAACTTGAAGACCGGTTCACGGGGATACTAACGGTGTCCTGGACTAGGGGGTACTCACCACGTCATCTCCCGATCTGTTAGATTGGGCCAAGGACCCCCATGGCCGTATACTCATGGGCCAGTTCGGACAGTTGTCGCGTACAAGGAAGATTCCACAAGGCTTGGTGATCAAGACAAGGACTCCTCCCCACCGGTGTGTTCGGCTAGGACTCTTGTTATCCTAGGCCTCTGGTGCATTTTATAAACCGAGGCCAGGCTAGTCGATAGATGATCAACAATCATAATCATAGGCTAGCTTCTAGGGTTTAGCCTCTACGATCTCGTGGTAGATCGACTCTTGTAATACTCATATCATCAAGATCAATCAAGCAGGAAGTAGGGTATTACCTAAGGATAGCAATGGGTCGGGTTTGGATCGGGTTGAACAATATCAAATCCATATCTGAAAGTGCTAGTGATCGACTAGAGGGGGGTGAATAGGCGATTTCTAAGAAAGTCTTCAAAACATGGAAGTTTCAAAGACAAACAATATAAGTAAACATATTATCATGCAGCGGAAGGTAGACTACACTAGGCAACCTTAGTCAAGTAACCAAAGAAGTGAAAGCACAATGACTAATAGCAGCTAGGCAGTAAGGATCAGGTAGGAAGATATTGTGAAGCCAATCAGAACAAGCAGTCACTCAGTGAAGACAAAAGATAATGCAATCATGCAATGACTTCACAAGGACCAACAGTAAGTAAAGGGAAGGGAAGGATGAAACCAGTGACTCGTTGAAGACAAAGATTTGTTGGACCAGTTCCAGTTGCTGTGACAACTGTACGTCTGGTTGGGGCGGCTAGGTATTTAAACCTGAGGACACACAGTCCCAGACACCCAGTCCTGAACACGCAGCTCAGAACCCATAGTCCTCACCATATTCCCCTTGAGCTAAGGTCACGCAGACCTCGCCCAATCACTCTGGTAAGTCTTCAAGGTAGACTCCCAAACCTTCAAAGACTTTGTTCACCAGCGATCCACAATGACTCTTGGATGCTCAGAACGCGACGCCTAACCGGCTGGAGGATTCACATTCCTCAAGTGTAATAAGTCTTCATATCACATAGACAAGAAGACTTAAGTGATGCCTAACACTCTTTGGCTCTGGGTGATTAGGGCTTTATCCTCTCAAGGAATTCTCTCTCAAAGGCTTCGAGGTGGGTTGCTCTCAAACGACAACAGCCGTACTTTAACTCTGAGCAGCCAACCGTTTATGGTTGTAGGGGGTGGGCTATTTATAGCCACTAGGCAACCCGACCTGATTTGTCCGAAATGACACTGGGTCACTAAGGAACTGACACGTGTTCCAACGGTCAGATTTCAAACACACACGGCAACTTTACTTGGGCTACAAGCAAAGCTGACTTGTCCAACTCTAAACAAGATTCGCTCTCATAGTCTTCACTCGAAGACATAGGATTTTGGTTAAGCATCACTTCAGTCATTCTAACTGGTTTTCTTGGACCCCACTTAACAGTACGGTGGTTCCTATGACTCAACAAAGAAGAAAAAGAACTACGAAAGATCTATGTCTTCGCGCTCCATAGTCTTCATGCGATGTCTTCTCTTGTCATAGTCTTCAATGTGAATGTCTTCACATACCACCTTTGACTTCAATGTCTTCATACATTTTCAGGGGTCATCTCTAGTAGGAAAACCGAATCAATGAGGGACTTCTACCTGTGTTATCCTGCAATTCTCACAAACACGTTAGTCCCTCAACTAGGTTTGTCGTCAATACTCCAAAACCAACTAGGGGTGGCACTAGATGCACTTACAATCTCCCCCCTTTTGGTGATTGATGACAAACTAGTTGAAGTTTTCAATGGGGAATATAATATGTGAAATTGTAAAGGATAAGGAATTGTCTTCATAAGTTGCAAGGGCTCCCCCTGAAGATGTGCATATAGGTAATTTTCATTTGGAATGCAAATGCACATGGCAGGTTGTACTTGTGGAGATCCTCTTCAACTTATGATGACAGTTCGTCATGCATGAAAAGTATGTGAAGACAATGGCATGCATAATGAAAAATGGACGTCTGCAAAATGATCTAAGTGCGGAATTTATCGTCGCACATGCGGAATTTATCATCACATCACAAAATAGCAAATAAGTAGCAGACGACCATCGAGTTTAAGTGTTACAACTCAAAGAACCAAATGTATCAAAACGAGAGTTGTAAACACTAGGCAAAACATAAAGTAACCGACCATATGGACCCTCTTGAAAACTATCAAGCTCATATGCTTCTCCCCCTTTTGTCAGTAAGGACCAAAAAGGTTTGAAGACATAGAGCATCACTCTGGCATTCACAGTTGCCGCAGAGGAAGAGAACTCAGAGTCTTCAAGAGAGGGAGTTCGTCACAGCACAGCCCTTCAGGGAGGTGTGGAGTTAAACTTGAAACGTTCAGAGAAGCCATCCTCTTGAAGATCATCCTCAGAACACATAAGTGTCAGCCCTTTCCATGTACGCCGACAGGTTTCATGGGCAACAAAGGCATTCTTGGTGGCAAGATTGCGAATGCGGTTGACATCCACCAAGAGGCTTTGCATTTGGCGCTTCAGCCAGTCATGATGCCTATCCTGTTTCTGATGAAGAGCAACCAGAAGCTCTCGGTCATTGAGAACACGAGACCGCTTCTTGGGTCGTTGGGCAATAGTGCTTTCAGTGGCTTCAGTAAGGGCACGATGAGGTGCACGTGTAGTACCAGCCAGAGGATAAACACGAGTGACTGCTTCAACTCCTTCAATGTTCTGAATGAAACTTTGATGCTCCGCATTCTGAAGACTAAGAGGTTCCTTGGCAGGCTCTGGATAAATGGCTTCAACGGACATATCCACATCAGGCAGAAAGATCCGATGATTGCGAGCAGATGGCTGATATGAGATAGCTGAGTGGAGTTTAATCAGTCGCATTATCCATGGAGCGTAGAACTTCAAGCCAAAAAGATCAGATCCTGATGCAGCAAGTTGGCGGATGAAGAAGTCTTGTGCATTGAAGCATTTGCCATGAAGAATATAGAAGACCAAAGTCTTCATTGCACCTTCCAGCTTTGCATGTGTAGAATGTCCTTTGATGGGCCAGAGAGTTCGCCTTATAATGTGATAGAGAGTCCTTGGCAGATACTCAAGGTCTTCAACAAGGAACTCCTTAGGATATGCAGCACCTTGTGGCAAAGGCTTCATCATACTGAGCATCTGACTCATGTTCGGTTCAGGCTTCTAAAAGATGCTCTCCATAGCTTCACTGTGAAGTTGACATCCAGGTTCATAGAGATCTCCAAGAGTGGGTAGACCAGTGAGCTCAATGATATCAAAGGCTTTGGCTTTGTGATGAACATTTCCTGTCATCCACTCAAGGACCCAAGTCTTCGGATATCTGTTGTAACCACATATGTGAAGTGTGGCATAAAATTGGAGCAGCAACTCTTCGTTCCAGTGCTCTTGGTCGGTGACGGAAGGCAACAATCCAACCTCTTTGAAGCAATCCAGAGCTTCTTCCAAGCAGGGTAGACCAGCTATTGCTTCGGTGTCAAGACGCATATGTGGGAAGATGCGACCTTGATTGTATAGAATGCAGGAGTAATTGCTTCGCTGCGGATAGCTCCAGAACCGATCAGAAGATATTCTTTCCCTTGAGTAGGGGTTCTTGGAGCTGTTGAAGAAGGTGTTGTCTGCTTTGAAGCCGTTGACATTAAAGGATCCAGGTGCTGATGCAGGACCTGGAAACCTAGGCAACCTTGGCATTGGCTTCTGTACCTGAGGCCTATGCTCAATATGATAGTCAAACTGAAGACCAGCAGCAGGCGCGGGAACAGAAGCAGTAGCATCATTGGCTTCGCTGACTTCTGGTTCTTGGGTTGGTGTAGGCTCCACATTTGCTTCAGCCATGACAACGTTAGTGGCATCATTCGTGTTGGTGGTGGCAGCCTCAAGAGTTTCTACCTCCACTTGATGAGCTGGAGGGTCGGGCACAGACACGTTCTCCTCGAGAACAGCTTCTTCAGTAGTTGGGGGAGTAGGGGCATGTTCTTCTTCTTGGGTGTCGTCGGCTGATGCAGCCGGAATGTCTTCAGCAGCTTTAGCCTCAGACTCGGAGACTTGAGACCTTGGTCCTTTGCGAAGCCTACATAACGCTGGTGACGCCTTTGGAGATGGAGTTGGCTGGGCCTCAAAGTCATCTTCTTCTTCTTGCCGGGGTGGTGTGACTTGTTGTTGTGGGTGATCAGCCCATGATGCATCTTGAACAATTGGTGTCAGAGGACGACCAATGCTGATGAGTTCGCTGTGCGTAAGCATAGGCGATGATACATGTTGATGCTCGATCTGAGGAAGAACTACATCATCTTCAACATTGTCATGGTGACCAATGTCTTCAACAGCGGTGGGATCAACTGCTGGAATGTCTTCAGCTGTATGAGCCTCTGTGGAAGCAGGCTCATGGACAATCAGTTGGCGCTCTTAGTGTGTAGATGCAGGGCGAACCATTGAGATAGGTTCAACAACCAGGGGCTCTATGGGAGCAGCCCGTTCCTTCTTGGTCTTGCGCTTCTTCTTGGAGGGGGCAGCAGCAGAGGCTTCAGGATGTTTCCTCTTTCTGGCTTCAGCCTCAGCAGTCCTCGTCTTCTTCAGTTCTGAAGCGGTTGACCTGGCCTATGGCTTTGAGCCAGCCATGCTGGCTAGGAAGACAATAGGATGTGCTTCCTGCCTTGGTGCGTCGAGTGTGGCCACAGCTGGCTTCTTCTTCTGCTTTGCAGCCATCCCGGGGTCGATGCCAGGACGCCCAAGGGCCTTGCGCTTCTCAGCCTCATTGTAGGCTTACACACACTTGTCAGCCAGGTTCTTCATGCGCTCACGAGAACCTTGATCTTCTTCACGCTTCTTGAGAAAGGCTTCTTTGAGCTCGTGCAACATGATCTTGAAGTTCTTGACCTCTTGCACGCTGAGCTTGGCCATATGCTTCTTGAACTGAGCTTTCTCAAAATCAATCTTTCGCTTCAGTTCTACGATGCGCTGAGCTAGAGCTAGCTCTGAAGCAATGGCGCCATGGAAGGGGACACTGAGGCCAATGGGAAGTTGCAGGTCTTCAAAGCTGAGGTTGGGCATGTCAAACCAATCATCGATGAAGTCGTGGATGATTGCCACGTCAAAGAGAGGCAAATTGTTGAAGATTTCTGCTTCTTCTTTGCTCTTGATCAGTTGCTCAAGAGCGTCACCTGCAAGATCTTCATCACTGGATAGATCAATGGCATCGTTGCGCAAAATAGCAGCAGCAGTCAGTTCTTGGCTGGTGTGTGGCAGAGACATCTTGACTCTCGGGGGCTTGGAGATGCGTGACAGATCTTCAGACTGCACACTGTCTTCAGGAGGTGTAGTAGCCAGTGCCTTCGCCCGTGAGATTTTTGGTGTTGAGGCATGCTTTGAAGCTTTAGGCTGCTTCAGTTTCTTTGGCTTCGGCGCTGCAGGCGCTTCATCAGATTCAGCGTCATCTGCAGGCTCATCCACAGCTGTCCCTTGAACCATGATATGAGTGATGAGACCTTCCAGGTTGTAGAAGGGCCCAACAAGATTGGGTTCAGCTTCGCGGGTGCCATCGGCATGGGGAGCAGAGGGACCAGGGTTGAAGTCTAGTCCCAATGACTTCTTGTTCTGCTTCATCGAATTCTGGGCAAACTGGAAGTTTCTCTTGAACAGATTGTCGTCACGACACCATAGTAGTGACGATGGGTCAGCATCCGCAGGCTGTGGTCCACGGACCATGCAGGGATAGAAGCCTTGTTCAATGGCTTCATCTCTGGACCTGGGTTGAAGATTTCTGTATAGTATGTCTCCCCATGGTCGCTTGATGGCATTCTTCTCAGCATATTCCTTTGTCACAAACCTGTACTTGAACCACAGTTCTGCCCAATATCGTCGAATCCATTGGATTCGTGTCTTGGGCTAATTGTAATCCTCTTCAGGATCTGTCTTGTACAGCTCTGATAGGTCATCGGGCAGATCTCTTGATGTTTCTCCTCGACACTTTCTGCCATCCTTCCTTGATGATTTCTCTGCAGCCATGAACTTTAAACTGAATGGCTTCAATATGTTCAAAGGCTTTCGCTTGCTGGACAAACATGAACTGGCTTCGGGAGAATTTATATGATGCTGTAAGAATTCTGCAAATGAATGCAGACTATGAGAACGAAGGGATTCTCCCACGGACATGTACCTGTGACAGCATTAAGGTGCGAGGGAAGGGGAAGAGGTCATATGCATTCTCAGAAGATTTTGAAGATAAATCAGTATAGAAGACATTGACCTCATCGTGCGAAGACATTCACTCATAGATAAGGAGTTGGTTCCAGATTTGTACAAATCCACGGATCAGTACAAGTGAGGAATCTAACTACTTTGTGAAGCACAAGTGAACATACTAGGCATATTATGAGATGCAGTATGAAATAGATCCAACTTGTGTGAACAGAAACTGCTTGTGGTAGAAAGTGACAAATCTATAGGATCAAAGGGGCCGTAAAAAGGAAGTTTTATTTACCACACGAAGAACTGCTAGACGGAGTGGAAGAGGAGGCCGAGCAGTTCGATCGCCCGTGCCCTAACTTGGCGACGGAGGACACCTACGGCGACGGCGGAGAAGACGATGTCCGCGGTCGGCGTGAAGATGGCGTCGGAGAGGTCGCGGCAGCTAAGCGCTTCGTCGCCGGTGTCGTCGAGGGCTAGCAGTGGAGCTAGGGTTCGTGCGAGAGTGGAAGAAAGGATAATGACTGTGGTGAGGCGTGTATTTATAGGGACAAGGACAGCACAGCGTTATTACACAGGTGCCCCTGGCGATTCACATCTGAAGGACACGTGGCCATCATGCAACATATCGGAGGTTGTTCCACGTCCTACGCACGCCTGGATTGTCGGGTGGTTGTTCCGACTTCTCCGGGTTTCAGGTGAAGGAATTAGCATTGAAAGCGGACTTAATGTTTTTCTCTGTATCTTCTGCTGACAAGGACGCAGAGAAGACATTTGAAAGTTTCAAGAGAATGCATATGATTTGGAGAGACAGAGTTTGAGATAGAAAGCATAGAGAGGTTAGGGTCCGATCACATTCACTTAGTTCAAAAGATTCAACAAGAAGACATAGCTATAAGTGAATGCTGTAGAGGACAGAACACTGGTATACATAATCAACATAGTGAAGATAATCATGAAGACAGGTTCAGATTGAAGCCAAACCAAATGTGAAGACATAGCAAATGCAACGCCCTGGGTAAAACACTTCAAACAGAAGAATTTGGTGGTGGCGTTACCCACCGTATAGGAAGTATTATACCCAGACACGGCGCACAATTATCATGGCGCTCCGAAGTCAAATTCCACATTAATGTATTCACACTTAGAGCGTATGTCTTCATTGATTGAATATATACTTTATTTCGTGTGTTGCACACCTAAGTCATCAATATGCATAAGTGTTAGGATGTGTGCCTGATCACAAGACATTTGAGGATTCCAAGATATTTAGCTCACACCGTAACTTGCAAAATCTCTTCTCATCCAAGGGCTTGGTGAAGATATCTACCAATTGTTCTTCAGTGTTGACGTGTATGATATCAATATCTTCCTTCACAACATGATCTCTGAGAAAGTGATGACGAATTTCAATGTGCTTTGTCTTCGAGTGCTGAACTGGGTTGTTGGCAATCTTGATGGCGCTCTCGTTGTCGTAGTAGAGTGGCACTTGCTTTAGATGAATGCCATAGTCTTTGAGTGTTTGCTTCATCCACAGAAGCTGAGCGCAGCAAGATCCAGCAGCAATGTATTCAGATTCAGCAGTGGAGAGAGATACGCAGTTCTGCTTCTTTGAAGACCAACATACAAGTGATCGTCCCAGAAAATGACATGTGCCTGATGTAGATTTGCGATCCACCTTGTCACCAGCATAATCAGCATCCGAGAATCCAACCAGATCAAACTCTGAGCCCTTTGGATACCATAATCCTAGAGTTGGGGTGTAAGCCAAATATCGAAGAATTCGCTTCACAGCTAAGTGATGCGATTCCTTTGGTGCCGCTTGGAATCGAGCACACATGCAAACACTAAGCATAATATCTAGCCTAGATGCACATAGATAAAGTAAAGAACCAATCATGGAGCGGTATACCTTTTGATCGAACTCTTTACCATTGTCGTCGGGACCCAGATGATGTTTGGCTGGCATTGGCATCGTGAAGCCTTTGCAGTCTTGCATGCCAAACTTCTTCAGGCAATCTTTGAGATACTTCTCTTGAGATATAAAGATGCCGTTGCATTGCTGACGTATTTGAAGACCAAGAAAGAACTTTAGCTCACCCATCATGGACATCTGATATTGCTCTTGGATCATATATCCAAACTCTTCACTGTATTTCTGATTGGTGCAGCTGAAGTAATGTAATCCACATATATTTGGCACACAAACAGTTCACCATCATATTTCTTCGTGAAGGGAGTGGGGTCGAGGGAACCAGATTTGAAGCCTTTGCTCCTCAGGAAGTCTTTGAGTGTGTCATACCAAGCCCGAGGGGCTTGTTTGAGGCCATACAGTGCCTTGTTGAGCTTGTATACCATGTCAGGATGTTTTGGATCTTCAAAGCCAGGCGGTTGTGCAACATACACTTCTTCTTCAATCTTGCCATTGAGAAAAGCGCTCTTCACATCCATTTGATACAGAAGAATGTTATGATGATTTGCATAGGCCAACAGTATGCATATGGCTTCAAGTCTAGCCACAGAAGCAAATGTTTCATCGAAGTCAATCCCTTCAACTTGAGTGTATCCTTGAGCAACAAGACGAGCTTCGTTTCTGACAACTTGACCATGCTCATCTTGCTTGTTGCGATATATCCATTTGGTGCCTATTATATTGTGCTTCTGAGGATCAGGACGCTTAACCAGTTCCCATACATTATTCAGCTCAAATTGTTGAAGCTCTTCTTGCATAGCTTGAATCCATTCAGGTTCCATGAAGGCTTCTTCAACTTTCTTGGGTTCTATTATTGAGACAAATGCGAAGTGCCCACAGAAATTTGCTAGCTGTGTTGCCCTTGAACGAGTGAGTGGACCTGGTGCATTGATGCTATCGATTATTCTCTCAATCTGCATTTCATTTGCAACACGAGGATGTACAGGACGAAGATTTTGCTCTTGCTGATCATTGTCATTGTTAGAGGGATTGTCTTCAGGCTGAGCATTGTCTTCAGGTTGATCAGGTGCGGAGATGATAAGTCCTTCTTCAGGTTGAGCTTCAGAAGGTATGATTTCTCCAGTTCCCATAAGTTTGATTGATTCACTGGATGGAACTTCATCTAGCACATTTGGCAGGTGCTCTCTTTGTGAGCCGTTAGTCTCATCGAACCGCACATCCACTGTTTCAACCACTTTATAATGAAAGAGATTGAAGACTCTGTAGGAGTGTGAATCCTTTCCATATCCAAGCATAAAACCCTCATGTGCTTTTGGTGCAAATTTTGAAGTGTGATGTGGATCCTCGATCCAGCACCTGACGCCAAATACTCTGAAGTAACTGACATTTGGCCTCTTGCCAGTAAGGAGCTCATAGGATGTCTTGTTCAGAAGCTTGTGAAGATAAACACGGTTGATTGTATGGCATGCAGTATCAATGGCTTCAGGCCAGAACTTTCTTGGAGTCTTGTATTCATCAAGCATCGTTTGGGCCATCTCAATAAGTGTTCTGTTCTTGTGTTCGACGACGCCATTCTTCTGTGGCGTGTATGGAGATGAAAATTCATGTGTGATGCCCAAAGTATCAAGATATGTATCCAGGACAGTGTTCTTGAATTCAGTGCCATTGTCACTTCTGATGTGTTTTATCATGGCGCCATAGTTATTCATTGCTCGATTGGTGAAGCGTCTGAAGACATCCTGCACTTCAGTCTTGTAGAGGATTATATGCACCCAAGTATATCTAGAATAATCATCAACAATGAGAAAGCCATAGAGACAAGCAGTAGTAGTAAGAGTTGAGTAATGAGTGGGACCGAAAAGATCCATGTGGAGCAGTTCGAAGGGTCGAGTCGTTGTCATGATTGTCTTCGAGGGATGCTTGGCCCTCGTCATCTTTCCTGCTTCACAGGCACCACATAAGTGATCCTTCTTGAACTTGACACCCTCAATGCCTATGACATGCTTCTTCTTTCCAAGGGTGTGCAGGTTCCTCATGCCAGCATGCCCTAGCCTCCGATGCCAGAGCCAGCATTCTGAAGCTTTTGCTAGAAGACATACGGCAAGCTGTGGTCCTGCTGAGAAATCTACCATGTACAAATCATCTTTCCGATACCCTTCAAACACTAGAGACTTGTCAGATTCCATTAGAACAAGGCAACGATATTTTCCAAACATCACAATCATGTTTAAATCGCAAAGCATTGAGACAGACATTAAGTTGAAACCAAGGGATTCAACAAGCATGACTTTATCCATGTGTTGATCCTTTGAGATTTCAACTCTACCTAGACCCAATACCTTACTTTTACCAGTGTCAGCAAATGTGATGTGACTTTTGTCGGATGGACGTAAGGTTGAGTCCATAAGATAGCTTTGCTTGCCAGTCATGTGATTGGTACACCCACTATCAATAATCCATTCTGAAGCAGCTGGTGTCGTACCCTACAGTGCAGTTAGGGGGATAGACTTCACGAAGAGAATTGTGAAGCAAAAACATTTGATGAACCAGTGGATTATGAAAGCTTAGATCGAGATTTGGACGGATAGGGCGAGTAGCAAGCGATTCAGGAACAAAGTACATAATAAGACCATTTGGGCATTTGATCTTGCGCCCTACAAGATGTTTAAGGTCCCCAGCAATAGCGTCAAACGATTTTGGTTTCCTGCTGGAGACCTTTCCCTGCAAAAGAGAGTTAAGCTTTCTTAGCCACCCACATCTTCAAGGGTGGCTTTAAAGCAATGAGTCTAAGTGCAGCATCTGAGAACTTTGTCTTTGGAGCCCTAGCAAAAAGTCTTGCAGGTGGACAATAGTACTCATAAGAATAAGCAGAATAGTTCTTGGTCTTATGAACATGGCGGTTTGATGATCCGCGCTCATATTCATAGGCCTGAGTATGGCTTCCCTGCATAACATTTGTGTTAGTGTGACTCCGGTGAGTCCTCTGTCTGTATGAAGCCTTTGGACCGTATGAGGCCTGTGGTCTGGGGTTTGTCTTCTTCACCTGTGGTGTCATGATGACATTCACAGGAAGATTTTCCAAACACCTTTTCGGCACCCAGATCTTCTTCATAGGCGGTCCATTCCTGCAGTTAGTACCAATATACCTGGCAAACACTTCCACCATTCTGATTCTTAAACAGTTTGTAGTTTGCATCAAAGGATTCATCAATAACAATGGGATTAGCACAAGTGTAGCCAGATAGGGTGGATGGATCCGCTGAAGGTTCCTTTGCAGCAACCCATGTGGTTTTGGGGTACTGCTCAGGTTTCCAGTAAGAGCCATCGGCATTCATTTTCCTTTCGAACCCAACACCCTCTTTCCTAGGGTTTCGGTTCAGGATCTGCCTTTTGAGGACATCACATAGTGTCTGATGCCCTTTGAGACTTTTGTACATCCCTGTTTCAAGCAGTGTCTTCAACCTAGCATTCTCATCAGCAATAGCAGTGGTATCCTCAGTAGAGGGGTTAGTTACCACATAAACAGGTGAAGATATTGCAACAGTAGCAGCAGTAGAACATTCAGCAACAGAAGTAGCGTTATCATGCTCAATGCATTTAAGACATGGTGGTTCAAATCCTTCCTGAGCTGAACTGATCTACTTGGCGCGAAGTGACTCGTTTTCCATTTGAAGATCTTCATGAGCCGCTCTCAATTTCTCAAGATCTTGCTTCCTTTGAAGATAATCATAGGAAAGCCTTTCATGAGTTGTTGAGAGCGTTTCATGACGACTTTCAAGTTCCTCATACTTAACATGAAGATTTTTTATGTCTTCAATTAAGGACTGAGATTGAGTCATTTCAGCGTCTAATAGATCATCGCTTTTGTCTAACAGTTTTTGAATGTGTTCCATAGCTTTCTGTTGTTTAGTTGCAATTTTAGCAAGTGTTTTGTAGCTAGGTTTGGAATCACAATCAGATTCATCGTCACTAGATGTTTGATAGTGAGTAGTGCGTGTGTTTACCTTGGCACCGCGTGCCATGAAGCAGTAGGAAGGAGTAGAGTAGTCCTTGTCATTTGCATCGGTGTCGGTGATGAAGTCATTGTCTTCAGTGTTGAAGATGGACTTGGCAACGTATGATGTAGCCAGACTCGCAACCCCAGAATCGGACTCCTCCTCAGACTCCACCTCCGCCTCCTCAGAAGCAGACTCCTCCTCAGAATCCATTTCCTTGCCAACAAACACATGTGCCTTGCCAGATGAGCTCTTCTTGTGTGATGAAGACTTTAAGGAAGACTTGGAAGAAGACTTTGAGTATTTCTTCTTCTTCTCGTCAGAGTCGTACTCCTTGCTCTTCTTCTTCTTGTTGTTCTCATTGTCCCATTGTGGACACTCAGATATGTAGTGGCCAGGTTTCTTGCACTTGTGACATGTTCTCTTCTTGTAGTCATGAGCAGAAGCTTCATCATTCCTTGAAATTGATCGTGAAGACTTTCTGAACCCTTTCTTCTTGGTGAATTTTTGGAACTTCTTCACAAGCATAGCAAGCTCCTTTCCAATGTCTTCAGGATCATCAGAACTGCTGTCAGATTCTTCTTCAGATGAGGAGACAACTTTTGCCTTCAAGGCACGAGTTCGCCCATAGCTGGGAACGTAGATGTCTCTTTTCTCAGAAAGCTGAAACTCATGTGTGTTGAGCCTCTCAAGTATGTCATACGGATCGAGTGTCTTGAAATCAGGGAGTTCTTGAATCATCGGGGCTAGGGTGTCAAACGAACTGTCAAGTGATCTCAGGAGTGTCTTGACGACTTCATGCTTGGTGATCTCAGTGGCGCCGAGGGCTTGAAGCTCATTTGTGATGTCAGTGAGTCGATCAAACGTGAGCTGGACATTCTCATTGTCATTTATCTTGAAGCGGTTGAAGAGGTTGCGAAGGACACTGATTCTCTGATCTCTCTGGGTGGAGACGCCTTCGTTAACCTTGGAGAGCCAGTCCCAGACTAGCTTGGAAGTCTCCAACGCACTCACACGGCCATACTGTCCTTTGGTCAGATGACCACAGATGATATTCTTGGCAGTAGAGTCCAGTTGAATGAACTTCTTGACATCAGCAGCAGTGACACCTTCTCCAGCCTTGGGAACACCATTCTTGACGACATACCATAGGTCGACATCAATGGCTTCAAGATGCATGCGCATCTTATTCTTCCAGTAGGGATATTCAATTCCATTGAAGACGGGGCACGCATCGGAGACTTTAATTATCCCTGCAGTCGACATACCTAAAACTCCAGGTGGTTAAACCGAATGGCACAGAACAAGGGAGTACCTTGCTCTGATACCAATTGAAAGTGCTAGTGATCGACTAGAGGGGGGGTGAATAGGCGATTTTTAAGAAAGTCTTCAAAACATGGAAATTTCGAAGACAAACGATATAAGTAAACCTATTACCACGCAGCGGAAGGTAGACTACACTAGGCAACCTTAGTCAAGTAACCAAAGAAGTGAAAGCACAATGACTAATAGCAGCTAGGCAGTAAGGATCAGGTAGGAAGATATTGTGAAGCCAATCAGAACAAGCAGTCACTCAGTGAAGACAAAAGATAATGCAATCATGCAATGACTTCACAAGGACCAACAGTAAGTAAAGGGAAGGGAAGGATCAAACTAGTGACTCGTTGAAGACAAAGATTTGTTGGACCAGTTCCAGTTGCTGTGACAACTGTACGTCTGGTTGGGGCGGCTAGGTATTTAAACCTGAGGACACACAGTCCCAGACACCCAGTCCTGAACACGCAGCTCAGAACCCATAGTCCTCACCATATTCCCCTTGAGCTAAGGTCACGCAGACCTCGCCCAATCACTCTGGTAAGTCTTCAAGGTAGACTCCCAAACCTTCATAGACTTTGTTCACCAGCGATCCACAATGACTCTTGGATGCTCAGAACGCGACGCCTAACCGGCTGGAGGATTCACATTCCTCAAGTGTAATAAGTCTTCATATCACACAGACAAGAAGACTTAAGTGATGCCTAACACTCTTTGGCTCTGGGTGATTAGGGCTTTATCCTCTCAAGGAATTCTCTCTCAAAGGCTTCGAGGTGGGTTGCTCTCAAACGACAACAGCCGTACTTTAACTCTGAGCAGCCAACCGTTTATGGTTGTAGGGGGTGGGCTATTTATAGCCACTAGGCAACCCGACCTGATTTGTCCGAAATGACACTGGGTCACTAAGGAACTGACACGTGTTCCAACGGTCAGATTTCAAACACACACGGCAACTTTACTTGGGCTACAAGCAAAGCTGACTTGTCCAACTCTAAACAAGATTCGCTCTCATAGTCTTCACTCGAAGACATAGGATTTTGGTTAAGCATCACTTCAGTCATTCTAACTGGTTTTCTTGGACCCCACTTAACAGTACGGTGGTTCCTATGACTCAACAAAGAAGAAAAAGAACTACGAAAGATCTATGTCTTCGCGCTCCATAGTCTTCATGCGATGTCTTATCTTGTCATAGTCTTCAATGTGAATGTCTTCACATACCACCTTTGACTTCAATGTCTTCATACATTTTTAGGGGTCATCTCTAGTAGGAAAATCGAATCAATGAGGGACTTCTACCTGTGTTATCCTGCAATTCTCACAAACACATTAGTCCCTCAACTAGGTTTGTCGCCAATACTCCAAAACCAACTAGGGGTGGCACTAGATGCACTTACAATATCCATATCCATGAAGGCAGTCCCAGCCTATCCATGACAAATCCATGGGCGAAAAATTGTGACCATGTCCAAATCCGATGGATATCCATACCCATTGGATATCCATCGGGTCCTCTCAAGACCTATAGATAAGACATAATTCATTGCACAATGTGCACTCAGCATTGGCGTGCTTACTCCCTGCCGTGCAGTGATAGCCCTTGCATTGCCCCACTGTTGCGGCCATGCATCAACGCGTGTGTGGAAAAGCGAAGACGGAGGGGTCAAGGAGATATGGAGCTGGGTTGTCGCGGGCCAGTAGTGGCTGCTGCAGTGATCCACCTTACGTGGGGGTAGCGGCTGGCAGCGGCAGCCACCTCTAGGGCTATGAATGGAGTAACTCAAGGAGATGGCACCGATTCTCAATGACAAGTCATTTAATTAGTGTAGATAATAGGATGAGAAGGTGTGTTGGAGTATGTTATAGTGGGGATTGTGTAATTTCTTTTGGATGTTTTAGATAAAGGATAAAATTATAGTGGGACATGTGAATATGGGGTAGGGGTAGCAGAATATTGCTCATTAAGTCAGATGACCGGGTCGGGTTTGGATATATCCATGGGTACAAGATTATGTCCATGCCCTATCCACGAGTAATCGGGTCGGTTTTGGGCGCTGCCCATGGGCGCAAAAGCATATCCAAACCCTATCCATTCGGGTTGGATATCCATGGGTATCCATGTCCATGGATAAAATTGCCATCCTTAGTATTACCTCCATAGAGAGGGCCCGAACCTGGGTATACATCGTGTCCCCTGTCTCCTATTACCATCGACCTTAGACGCACAGTTCGGGACCCCCTACCCGAGATCCGCCGGTTTTTACACCGACAAGAGGTGTTCTTGAGCTCGATGAGCTGATGGGTGAGAGGATGGTCTGAATGATCCGTCCCCCTCTCTCTGGTGGCTAAGTCCTATTTATAGTGACCTTGGTCCTCTTCCCAAATGTAGGCGGGAAGGGATCCCACAACGGCCAAATTCAAAGGGAGACAACTAGTACGAGTTATCCTGACAAAAGTAGTCTTCTCCTGCAAAGGCTGTGGTGGTGACGCTGTTGTGGGCTCCGCAATGACCTCCGTCCTGGCGGTCTTGGTCTCGTTGCACCAATATGGAAAGCTTTGCCTGATTCCTTGGGACTCCGCGCCTGCGCTTGCCTCCTTGGCACCAAAGGGGAAACTGGCACATGATGTCTACTACACAACCTTCTTCTTGTAGACGTTGTTGGGCCTCCAAGTGCAGAGGTTTGTAGGACAGTAGCAAATTTCCCTCAAGTGGATGACCTAAGGTTTATCAATCCGTAGGAGGCGTAGGATGAAGATGGTCTCTCTCAAGCAACCCTGCAACCAAATAACAAAGAGTCTCTTGTGTCCCCTACACACCCAATACAATGGTAAATTGTATAGGTGCACTAGTTCGGCGAAGAGATGGTGATACAAGTGGTATATGGATAGTAGATAAAGGTATTTGTAATCTGAAATTATAAAAATAGCAAGGTAACAAATGATAAAAGTGAGCGTAAACGGTATTGCAATGTGTTGAAACAAGGCCTAGGGTTCATACTTTTGCTTGTGCAAGTTCCCTCAACAATGATAACATAATTGGATCACATAACTATCCCTCAACATGCAACAAAGAGTCACTCCAAAGTCACTAATAGCGGAGAACAAACGACGAGATTATGGTAGGGTACGAAACCACCTCAAAGTTATTCTTTCCAATCAATCCATTGGGCTATTCCTATAAGTGTCACAAACAGCCCTAGAGTTCGTACTAGAATAACACCTTAAGACACAAATCAACCAAAACCCTAATGTCACCTAGATACTCCAATGTCACCTCAGTATCCGTGGGTATGATTATACGATATGCATCACACAATCTCAGATTCATCTATTCAACCAACACAAAGGACCTCAAAGAGTGCCCCAAAGTTCCTACCGGAGAATCACGACGAAAACTTGTGCCAACCCCTATGCATAGGTTCATGGGCGGAACCCGCAAGTTGATCACCAAAACATACATCAAGTGAATCACGTGATATCCCATTGTCACCACAGATACGCATGGCAAGACATACATCAAGTGTTCTCAAATCTTTAAAGACTCAATCCGATAAGATAACTTCAAAGGGAAAACTCAATCCATTACAAGAGAGATAGAGGGGGGAGAAAACATCATAGGATCCAAATATAATAGCAAAGCTCGCGATACATCAAGATCGTATCAGCTCAAGAACACGAGAGAGAGAGAGAGAGATAAAATACATAGCTACTGGTACATACCCTCAGCCCCGAGGGAGAACTACTCACTCCTCGTCATGGGGAGCACCGGGATGATGAAGATGGCCATCGGAGAAGGATTTCCCCCTCCGGCTGGGTGCCGGAACGGGTCTAGATTGGCTTTCGGTGGCTACGGAGGCTTCTGGCGGCGGAACTCCCGATCTATTGTGCTCACGGATGTTTTTAGGATATATGGGGATATATAGGCAGAAGAAGTACGTCAGGGGGGCCACGAGGGTGGAGGGCGCGCCCCCTGCCTCGTGACCTCCTCGCAGATCCCCCTACGTGCACTCCAAGTCTTCTGGGCTTCCTTCCTTCCAAAAATGGGTTTCATGAAGTTTCAGGTCAATTGGACTCCGTTTGGTTTTCCTTTTCTTCGAAACCCTAAAACAGGGTGAAAACAGAAACTGGCACTGGGCTCTGGGTTAATAGGCTTAGTCCCAAAAATGATATAAAAGTGTATAATAAAGCCCATAAACATTCAAAACAGTAAATAATATAGCATGGAGCAATCAAAAATTATAGATACGTTGGAGACGTATCAGCATCCCCAAGCTTAATTCCTACTCGTCCTCGAGTAGGTAAATGATAAAAACAGAATTTTTGATGCGGAGTGGTACTTGGCATAATTTCAATGTAATTCTTCTTAATTGTGGCATGAATATTCAGATCCGAAAGATTCAAGATAAAAGTTCATATTGACATGAAAACAATAATAATTCAAGCATACTAACTAAGCAATTTTGTCTTCTCAAAATAACATGGCCAAAGAAAGCTATCCCTACAAAATCATATAGTCTGGCTATGCTCTATCTTCACCACACAAAATATTTAAATCATGCACAACCCCGATGACAAACCAAGCAATTGTTTCATACTTTTGATGTTCTCAAACTTTTTCAATCTTCACACAATACATGAGCGTGAGCCATGGATATAGCAGTATAAGTGGAATAGAGTGGTGGTTGTGGAGAAGACAAAAAAGGAGAAGATAATCTCACATCAACTAGGCGTATCAACGGGCTATGGAGATGCCCATCAATAGATATCAATGTGAGTGAGTAGGGATTGCCATGCAACGGATGCACTAGAGCTATAAGTGTATGAAAGCTCAAAAAGAAACTAAGTGGGTGTGCATCCAACTTGCTTGCTCACGAAGACCTAGGGCATTTTGAGGAAGCCCATCATTGGAATATACAAGCCAAGTTCTATAATGAAAGATTCCCACTAGTATATGAAAGTGACAACATAGGAGACTCTCTATCATGAAGATCATGGTGCTGCTTTGAAGCACAAGTGTGGTAAAAGGATAGTATCATTGCCCCTTCTCTCTTTTTCTCTCATTTTTTTGGGCCTTCTCTTTTTTTATGGCCTCATTTCTCTTTTTTTTATTTGGGCTTCTTTGGCCTCTTTTATTTATTTATTTTCATCAGGAGTCTCATCCCGACTTATGGGGGAATCATATATAGTCTCCATCATCCTTTCCTCACTGGGACAATGCTCTAATAATGATGACCATCACACTTTTATTTACTTACAACTCAAGAATTACAACTCGATACCTAGAACAAGATATGACTCTATATGAATGCCTCCGGCGGTGTACCGGGATGCGCAATGATGCATGAGTGACATGTATGAAAGAATTATGAACGGTGGCTTTGCCACAAATACAATGTCAACTACATGATCATGCTAAGCAATATGACAATGATGAAGCGTGTCATAATAAACGGAACGGTGGAAAGTTGCATGGCAATATATCTCGGAATGGCTATGAAAATGCCATAATAGTTAGGTATGGTGGCTGTTTTGAGGAAGGTATATGGTGGGTGTATGATACCGGCGAAAGGTGCACGGTATTAGAGAGGCTAGCAATGGTGGAAGAGTGAGAGTGCGTATAATCCATGGACGCAACATTAGTCATAAAGAACTCACATACTTATTGCAAAAATCTATTAGTTATCGAAGCAAAGTACTACGCGCATGCTCCTAGGGGGATAGATTGGTAGGAAAAGACCATCGCTCGTCCCCGACCGCCACTCATAAGGAGGACAATCAATAAATAAATCATACTCCGACCTCATCACATAACGGTTCACCATACGTGCATGCTACGGGAATCATAAACTTCAACACAAGTATTTCTCAAATTCACAACTACTCAACTAGCATGGCTTTAATATCACCATCTCCATATCTCAAAACAATCATCAAGCATCAAACTTCTCTTAGTATTCAATAATCTATATGAAAGTTTTTACTATTCTTGGATGCCTAGCATATTAGGATTATTTAAGCAAATTACCATGCTATTTAAAACTCTCAAAATGATATAAGTGAAGCATGAGAGTTCATCTATTTCTATAATACCACCATCGTGCTCTAAAAAGATATAAGTGAAGCACTAGAGCAAACGACAAACTACTCCGAAAGATATAAGTGAAGATCAATGAGTAGTCGAATAATTATGCAACTATGTGAAGACTCTCTAACATTTAATAATTTCAGATCTTTGTATTCTATTAAAA
The DNA here is from genome assembly GCF_003073215.2 of Triticum urartu. Taxonomy (NCBI): domain Eukaryota; kingdom Viridiplantae; phylum Streptophyta; class Magnoliopsida; order Poales; family Poaceae; genus Triticum; species Triticum urartu. The sequence continues at coordinate 74,877,790 of NC_053025.1, forward strand.
TAGAAAGCAAAGCTAAATAAAATGACATCTAATAATAGCAAACATCATGTGAAGAAGCAAAAACTTAGGATCAACCGAAACTAACCGATAATTGTTGAAAAAGAAAGGTGGGATGCCAACCGGGGCATCCCCAAGCTTAGATGCTTGAGACTTCTTGAAATATTATATTGGGATTCCTTGGGCATCCCCAAGCTTGAGCTTTTGTGTCTCCTTAATTCCTCTCATATCACGGTCTCCCTAAATATCAAAAGCTTCATCCACACAAAACTCAACAAGGACTCGTGAGATAAGTTAGTATAAATCATTGCAAAAACCTTATCATACTCTACTGTAGCAAATCACTAAAATTATTATTCAAAATTTCATACTAAATGTCTCTGCATATTTAATAGTCCTATCCTCAAATATAATCATTAAAGAAGCAAACATATACAAACAATGCAAACATAACAACAATCTGCCTAAACAGGATAGTCTATAAAGAATGTTGCAACATCCATACTTCCCTAGATCCAAAAAATGTGAAAGAAAATTCCCACTGTAGTAAATTTATCATATCTTAATATTCAAAAGGTTTCAACATTTTATAACATTATGACTTTTCTAGGGAATTATTGCAACAATGGTAAACTTTCTGTTTTCAAACAGCAACATGAACACTTGTAACATCGGCATAGTAAAGACTATCAATGCCACTTTTATTGAAATAAAAGATGCAAAACATTGTTCTAAATAAAATCAAGCAAATCCTAACAAAATAAATTGACGCTCCAAGAAAAACACATATCATGTGGCGAATAAAAATATAGCTCCAAGTAAAGTTACCGATGAACGAAGACGAAAGAGGGGATGCCTTCCGGGGCATCAGCAAGCTTAGGCTCTTGGTTGTCCTTGAATATTACCTTGGGGTGCCTTGGGAATCCCCAATCTTAGGCTCTTACCACTCCTTGTTCCATAGTCCATCGAATCTTTACCCAAAACTTGAAAACTTCACAACACAAAACTTAACATAAAACTCGTATGCTCTGTTAGCGAAAGAAAAAAAACACTACTTCAAGGTACTGTAATGAACTCATTCTTTATTTATATTGGTGTTAAACCTACTGTATTCCAACTTCTCTATGGTTTATAAACCTTTTACTAGCCATAGATTCATCAAAATAAGCAAACAACACATAGAAAACAGAATCTGTCAAAACAGAACAGTCTGTAGTAATCTGTAACTAACGCAAACTTCTGGAACCCCAAAAATTCTAAAATAAATTGCTGGACCTGAGGAATTTATCTATTAATCATATTCAAAAATAATTAACTAAATATCACTTTCCAAATAAAAATGGCAGCAATTCTTGTGAGTGCTAAAGTTTCTGTTTTTTACAGCAAGATCAACAAGACTTCCCCCAAGTCTTCCCAAAGGTTCTACTTGGCACAAACACTAATTAAAATCATAAAACCACATCTAAACAGAGGCTAGATGAATTATTTATTACTAAACAGGAACAAAAATAAAGTTGGGTTGCCTCCCAACAAGCGCTATCGTTTAACGTCCCTAGCTAGGCATGATGATTTCAATGATGCTCACGTATAAGATAAAAATTGAAACATAAAGAGAGCATCATGAAGAATATGACTAGCAGATTTAAGTCTAACCCACTTCCTATGCATAGGGATTTTTTGAGCAAACAACTTGTGGGAACAAGAATCAACTTGCATAGGAAGGTAAAACAAGCATAACTTCAAAATTTTAAGCACATAGAGAGGAAACTTGATATTATTGCAATTCCTTCAAGCATATATTCCTCCCTCATAATAATTTTCAGTAGCATCATGAATGAATTCAACAATATAACCAGCACCTAAAGCATTCTTTTCATGATCTACAAGCATAGAAATTTTATTACTCTCCACATAGGCAAAATTCTTCTCAATCGGAATAGTGGGAGTATCATAAGAGACTCGAATACTATAAATTCTTTCCCCATTAAAAGAGTAATGTGCAGAGAAGGGGTAATCATAATCATGAAAATTTTTATAAATATAATAACTACTTTTTATAGCATAAGTATCATCACAATAATCATCATAAGTAGGAGGCATGCTGTCATCATTATAAACTTGCATATCAAAACTTGGGAGACTAAAAATATTATCTTCATTAATCATAGCTTCCCCAAGCTTGGGACAAACATTAATTGCAGCAAATATATTCTCAAAAACACCATATTCATCAAACATAGCATCCCCAAGCTTGGTCCTTTTCATATCATAAGCATAATCACTCTCATCATTAATAGTATGGATAGCACCAATAGTATAGCAATTATTATATTCTTCCAAGCAAGTGGCAAAAAGATTTTCAAGATCATAAGAAGTATCATTATCTTCCACAATTATATTTTCCTAAGGCACAATAGTAATAGGAGCAGCATTATTTGAGAGAGATATCTTTTTACCTCTCTTCCTTTTTCTTTTCTTCTTCTTCACCACATCATGTGTGGCTTCAATCCTCTTTTTGGAGCTCCTTATTAATGAGATTAGTTGAATAGGAGGCTCCTCCTCGTTACCTGATTCATCATAAGAAATAATAGGAGGATATTGGGAAGTCTCTTCCCTTTCATTAGTATTCTCTTCATCTTCTATTTGTTTTCTTTTCTTTATGTAGTTGGCAATATAAGGATTTTCAATACAATTCACAGCACAATACATATAAATTTTCTCTAGATCAAAATGAAGAACTTTATCAAGGGCAAATTTTGGAATATCCTTAGTTATACGTTAAATTTCTTCATAACCCAAGAGCAAACTAAGTTCATTATGATGGGCAAGGGAAATCAAGTCATCACAATTTTCATCATAACTAGTTCAATCATCATTAGTATCATGGATATTCAAAGAATTCGTACTATCAACATTGCAATCATGCTCATCATTCAAATATTTAGTGCCAAACATTTTATAGATTTCTTCTTCTAGCACTTGAGCATAATTATCCTTTCCATCATACTCACGAAAGATATTAAAAAGGTGAAGTGTATGAGACCAACTCAATTCCATTTTTTATAGCTTTCTTTTATAAACTAAACTAGTGATAAAACAAGAAACAAAAAGACTCGATTGCAAGATCTAAAGATATACCTTCAAGCACTCACCTCCCCGGCAATGGCGCCAGAAAAGATCTTGATGTCTACTGCATAACCTTCTTCTTGTAGACGTTGTTGGGCCTCCAAGTGCAGAGGTTTGTAGGACAGTAGCAAATTTCCCTCAAGTGGATGACCTAAGGTTTATCAATCCGTAGGAGGCGTAGGATGAAGATGGTCTCTCTCAAGCAACCCTGCAACCAAATAACAAAGAGTCTCTTCTATGCCCAACACACCCAATACAATGGTAAATTGTATAGGTGCACTAGTTTGGCGAAGAGATGGTGATACAAGTGGTATATGGATAGTAGATAAAGGTATTTGTAATCTGAAATTATAAAAACAGCAAGGTAACAAATGATAAAAGTGAGCGTAAACGGTATTGCAATGTGTTGAAACAAGGCCTAGGGTTCATACTTTCGCTAGTGCAAGTTCCCTCAACAATGATAACATAATTGGATCACATAACTATCCCTCAACATGCAACAAACAGTCACTAATAGAGGAGAACAAACGACGAGATTATGGTAGGGTACGAAACCACCTCAAAGTTATTCTTTCCAATCAATCCGTTGGGCTATTCCTATAAGTGTCACAAACAGCCCTAGAGTTCGTACTAGAATAACACCTTAAGACACAAATCAACCAAAACCCTAATGTCACCTAGATACTCCAATGTCGCCTCAAGTATCCGTGGGTATGATTATACGATATGCATCACACAATCTCAGATTCATCTATTAAACCAACATAAAGGACCTCAAAGAGTGCCCCAAAGTTCCTACCAGAGAATCACGACGAAAACGTGTGCCAACCCCTATGCATAGGTTCATGGGCAGAACCCGCAAGTTGAACACCAAAACATACATCAAGTGAATCACGTGATATCCCATTGTCACCACAGATACGCACGACAAGACATATATCAAGTGTTCTCAAATCTTTAAAGACTCAATCTGATAAGATAACTTCAAAGGGAAAACTCAATCCATTACAAGAGAGATAGAGGGGGAGAAAAAATCATAGGATCCAAATATAATAGCAAAGCTCGCGATACATCAAGATCGTATCACCTCAAGAACACGAGAGAGAGAGAGAGAGAGATCAAACACATAGCTACTGGTACATACCCTCAGCCCCGAGGGAGAACTACTCCCTCCTCGTCATGGAGAGCACCGGGATGATGAAGATGGCCACCGGAGAAGGATTGCCCCCTTCGGCAGGGTGCCGGAACGGGTCTAGATTGGCTTTCGGTGGCTACGGAGGCTTCTGGCAGAGGAGCTCACGATCTATTGTGCTCACAGGTGTTTTTAGGGTATATGGGGATATATAGGCGGAAGAAGTACGTCGGGGAGCCCACGAGGGGCTCACGAGGGTGGAGGGCGCGCCCAGGGGGGTGGGCATGCCCCCTGCCTCGTGACCTCCTCGCATATCCCCCGACGTGCACTCCAAGTCTTCTGTGCTTCTTTCCTTCCAAAAATGAGTTCCGTGAAGTTTCAGGTCAATTGGACTCCGTTTGGTTTTCCTTTTCTTTGAAACCCTAAAACAGGGTAAAAACAGAAACTGGCACTGGGCTCTGGGTTAATAGGTTAGTCCCAAAAATGATATAAAAGTGTATAATAAAGCCCATAAACATTCAAAACAGTAAATAATATAGCATGGAGCAATCAAAAATTATAGATACGTTGGAGATGTATCAGCAAACTACGCCCGCTGGTGCCCGCCTGGCCTTGGTCGTCACGGCTCACGTCATATGAACCTCCGGAGATGCACCTTGCCTTGGTATCTCTGCTCCTCCGTAGCCAACCTAGCGAGGCTGCCCCCCAGGGAGGTCTTGGTGTCGTCCGCCTTGCGAGGTTTGGCCCCTCGCGAGGGTCTTGAGTCATTGTTGCTAAAACTGGGACGTACCGGGCCGCCGATGGAGCAATGTCGTGGGCCGCAGGCAGGCAAGTTTGGGTACCCTCGTTCCCAGGACGCCGACAGTAGCCCCCGGGCCCATAGCGCGCTCGAACTTGGCTTCGAGGCGAAGCCAAAGGGCAAGAGCGAAGCGCCACGGGCCCCAACCGCCTGCCGTCTTGGTCGCCGCATGGCAATTGATTGGACGTGGGCGCCTCTGCTTCCCCATGCTGCATCAGCAACCGCTCAACTTGACGGGACCCTGCTGCATGCAGAGGAAGGCCATCATTACGTGCGATCGTGCAAGCCAGCTGTTGGCCTCCTCCTGGCTATAAATGAGGGAGGGGGCGGAGCCCCTTGCTCATCTCTGTCTTCTCGCAGTCCGCTTCTTCTTCTTCCTCCTGGTCCTCCCATCTTGCCGATTTGCCGGAGCACCCATGGCGCCCATTAGGAGGTTTTCCACAGAGAAGAAGGGAAAGATCCCCCCCCTCGAGGAGCCTGAGCTGCTCCCACCGAAGAATAGGTCCTGGCGCCCTCACGGCGTCAGGGGCGGCACGAAGTGATGCGACCCTGGTACGAGCGGCCACCACCTGGCTTCCCACTCCCTCTGTACGCTCGGGCGCAAGGCTTGGGAGAAGGCGGCAATGCTCCACGTCGTGTGAGCCGCGGTCGCGGGGATCGGGCTGGGGCTGTGCGGCCGTCTGGCCAGCGAACCCATGCTGAAGGCTCCTCGCGTGAGTTCGTGATGTGGGCGGTCACCGCGCACGTGGATCCGGTTCCCGCGGTTCTTCACCAAAGATATGCCGCCGAGGGGGCCGCTCAAGCTATGATTGCAGCACGCCGGGTGTTGCAGTCTGGCCACGGGGGCGGAGGTTGAGGTTGTCTCCCCTAGCAAGATCTTCATGACTCGTGGATGGGGTGAGGTCGCCTGCACCTACCGCGTGGAGGGGGGCCCTCGCTATCCATTTCGAGTATGACGGCGCCTCCACGTTGTTCTTCAAGGTCTTCGATGAGGAAGGTCGCCGCCTGGAGAGCTGCCCCGGAGGAGACCGTCTGCATGGCGAGGTGACGGGCACAGGGCCTGCCATTGGTCCTGCCGACAGCTCCTCCAGCAGTGGCGACAACTCCTGGGAGTCCAGTGACTCTCCCGAGCCTAGCGAGTCTCCGGAGTCGAGCGATGACAGCTACGTGCCCTTGAGCTCTTGCCGTGCCCGGAGCGCTGCGGCGACCTCCGCCCAGCGCCGACGGTGATCTAGATGGGGTTGGTGTCGGCCTCACGTGGCCCACTGTTGATGATGGCATTGGCGGCGGTGCCCGTAGACGGGGCTTCTTGAAGATGTTCTCCTTTTGTTCCCTGCGAGGAATCGAAACGACCTCGTGGGGGTATGTAAAAACCTGTAATGCTTTTGTTCCACTGTTTATTGTTCTTAACATGAGATTGCGGCTGCGTGTCTCGTTCTGGCATCACTCCCCCTTTTCGTTCTTGCGGTAGCTTTAGCGCTCTACGCCGTTAGGTCCCAGTCCCCAGGCAGGCTTCAGACGTCGCTGGTATGCCAGGTCACGATGCCGTGGTCAAGGCCAGGAGGTGAGCGGCCCGAGGTCCGGTAAGAGCTCCCGAGGTGCGATGCTCAAGAGGTCCCCTTTGGCATGCAAGCAGCTCCCTGGAGGCCGAAAAGGAAAGCAGTACTGCCGGAGCGAGTTTATGAGAGCGAAGGACTTCAGATGGAGAGATTCACTTCATTACGCATGGGTGACTTATCTTTTGGCAAGCCTGTGGTGATTCCCTGCACAACACCCGATTCGCGCTTCTGCGGCGATGCTACTAGGTAGGGCCATGCCGGTCTCCCCTTTCCACGCTCATCTGAATGCTCTGCGTCCTCGGGTCCCGACCCCGGAGCGAGGCTCAGCCGCCATTGGTATGCCATGTCGCGATGCCGTGGTCAAGGCCAGGGGGTGAGGGCTGGAGAGTCGGTAAGAGCTCCTGAGGCGCGATGCTTTGGAGCCCCCCCTTTAACGCGCAAGCGAATCATGTAAAAAAGGGGCGGGCGGCGGGGCGACCCATAGTTAAGCTCCGGAGATTCCTGTGGGTTAGTCTGAGAGGAGAGCATAACTCATAATCGTGTTTGCAGTCCTGCCACTGATCTTTCTGCAAGAAGATGAAGGCACTGAGGATCTGCTGAGGTGACGTGCATGGAGCGGGCCGCGAGCCAGAGCTCGATCTCACAGGTTTATCAGCGTTGCAGGGACGGACCCGAGCACAAGCGTCGTGCCAGCATGTGTAGCCCCCGTTGCGGGATGAGCAAGAGGCCGGTCAGCAACACGGGGGCGCGCGAAAGGCGTCAGGCAAGTAGGTGATAATATAAATCATCTTATGGAAGGAGATAAAGCTAGTTCTGATAGATGTAAGAACGTTACACGCCGCAGGGACGGACCCACGCGTCCTGGGAATGATGTAGCCCGAGGGGTGCCCCCAACAAGGTAAATCAAAGATGCAAAGGATACGTGTCGCAGGGACAGGCCCTTGCGACCTGGGGATAACACAACCCGAGGGGCGCCCCCAACTGAATAAACTGGAAAATGTCACCTGGTGCCGTTGCTGAAGAGATGTCGAAGTACCTGAAGATGCACGCTGAAGAGGTTGATCCTCACGAGCCGCCTGGGTCCTGAACCTCGGGAGGCTCTAGAGGCTCGGGAGGCTCGTGAAGAACTTTCACCATCTCCGCCAGGACCGCGTGATGCCTGGCCTCCTGAGCTGCCATGATGCTTCACAAGCAACGCTGGAAGGTGATAGCCGCGTTCGTCAAGCCAAAAGGCATGTGAACGTAGCTGTGAGGTGGGCCCTCACACCGACCAGCGCGCGAGGCCAGAAGCGCTCCTGGGATGCGGCTCTGTTGAGCCCTGGGATGTTGACGCAGACGCGCAGCTCGTTGTCCTCGCCAGGACAAGGAGCCGCGCCAGGTGGTAGGCGATGGTCTCCACACATGGCTCTCGCCTCTTGAAGCTCCTCGGTTGTCTTGGTGATGAACTCCTGAGCACGTGGCACCCTGCGCCTTGTGCCCTCGTGAGGGAAGTGTGCGATGAAGCATGCCTCCATGTGATGCCCGAGTGCCTCCCTTGTGACGTTGGCTAAGTCAGAAGACCTCCTAAAGAGAGCCACCGAGCCCAGCCTGAGGAGGGCGTCGGGCGCGCCTTCCTATGCGAGGGAGGGAGGCGCCCCATCCGTGGGCACAAGCCCTGAGGTGGTGCCACTGGAGACTCCGCTCTCCTGAGGCTCTTGGCAGAGCAGCTGCTTCTTCTTCTTGGGGACAACCTCAGGAGGGTAGATGGCGCATTCGTTGTCTGGGTCTTCAATCGCCGTAGCCTCATAGGCGTGCTCGAGGGAGCACACCGCATCCTTCTCCTCACAGGCAATCGTGATGATGTCGTGGTTCCCTGGCATCTTGAGGACGTTGTAGCCATGGTCGGCCACTGCCATGAACTTGGCCAGGGCCGGATACCCAAGGATGGCGTTGTACGGGAGGCGGATGTGAGCAACGTCGAAGTCGATGAGCTCAGTGTGGTAGTTGTCACACTGGCCGAAGGTGACAGGGAGGCGGATCTGCCCTATCGGGGTGGTGGAGCCGTCGGTCACTCCTAAGAAGGGCTTGGTGGGCTGCAGCTGATCATACAACACTTGGAGGCGGTCGAACGTCTCGATGGAAAGAACATTGAGCCCCGCACCACCATCGATGAGGGTCTTGGTGACAAGGACATTGCTGATGATAGGCAAGCAAAGCATTGGGAGCGCGCGGGCAGTTGCTGCGCACTTGAGCTGGTGGGACGAGCTGAAGGTGATGGTGCACTTGGACCACTTGAGCGGACGTGCGGCATCGAGCCTGGGGACGGCTGCATTCACCTCACGAGCGAACTGCTTGAAGACACACGGTGGGAGGCTGGGGCCTGAGCACCACCCAAGATGCAAGCGATGGAACGAGGCTCCTAGAAGCCCCCAACCCCCTCGTCATGGTAGTGGTCTTCGTTCCTTCTTGGTGGTGGCGGCATCGAAGGGAGGCCAGCATTGCCCTGAGGGCGGTCCTCACGAGGCTGGTCTCTCCAGGTGCCCTCGCGAGGCTGGCCTTGCTAGCGATCCTCACGAGGCTGGTCGCGCCACTCCTGGCGGGGGCCGCGGTCGTCCCAATGTCCTCCACTTTTGCCTCCTTGATACGTCTCCAACGTATCTATAATTTTTTATTGTTCCATTCTATTATATTATCTGTTTTGGATGTTTAATGGGCTTTATTATACACTTTTATATTATTTTTGGGACTAACCTACTAACCAAAGGCCCAGTGAAAATTGATGTTTTTTGCCTATTTCAGTGTTTCATAAAAAGTGATATCAAATGGAATCCAAACGGAATGAAACCTTCAGGAGAGTTATTTTTGGAACAAATGCAATCCAGGAGACTTGGAGGGGACGTCCAGGAAGCATCGAGGAGACCACGAGGCAGGGAGGGGCGCCCAGGGAGGCAGGTGTGCCCCCCACCCTCGTGGGCCCCTCGTGGCCCCCCTGACCGACTTCTTTTGCCTATATATTCTCATATACCCCGAAAACATCCGAGAGCACCACGAAACCCTATTTCCACCGCCGCAACTTTCTGTACGCAAGAGATCCCATCTTGGGGCCTTTTCTGGAGCTCCGCTGGAGAGGGAATCGATCACGGAGGGCTTCTACATCAACACCATGGCCTCTTTGATGATGTGTGAGTAGTTTACCACAGACCTTCAGGTCCATAGTTATTAGCTAGATTGCTTCTTCTCTCTCTTTGGATCCCAATACAAAGTTCTCCTCGATCTTCTTGGAGATCTATTCGATGTAATTCTTTTTACGGTGTGTTTTTCGAGATCCAATGAATTGTGGGTTTATGATCAAGATTATCTATGAACAATATTTGATTCTTCTCTGAATTCTTTCATGTATGATTAGTTATCTTTGCAAGTCTCTTCAAATTATTAGTTTGGTTTGGCCTACTAGATTGATCTTTCTTGCAATGGGAGAAGTGCTTAGCTTTGGGTTCAATCTTGTGGTGTCCTTTCCCAGTGACAGTAGGGGCTGCAAGGCACGTATTGTATTGTTGCCATCAAGGATAAAAATATGGGGTTTATATCATATTGCTTGAGTTTATCCCTCTACATCATGTCATCTTGCCTAATGTGTTACTCTGTTCTTATGAACTTAATACTCTAGATGCATGTTGGATAGCGGTCGATGTGTGGAGTAATAGTAGTAGATGTAGAATCGTTTCGGTCTACTTGTCGCGGACGTGATGCCTATATACATGATCATGCCTAGATACTCTCATAATTATTCACTTTTCTATCAATTGCTCGACAGTAATTTGTTTACCCACCGTAATACTTTTGCTATCTTGAGAGAAGCCACTAATGAAACTATGGCGCCTAGGTCTATTTTCCATCATATAAGTTTCCAATCTATTTTACTTTGAAATCTTTAGTTTCAATCTATGTCATAAAAATACCAAAAATATTTATTTTATTATCTCTATCAGATCTCACTTTTGCAAGTGGCCGTGAAGGGATTGACAACCCCTTTATCGCGTTGGTTGCAAGGTTCTTATTTGTTTGTGTAGGTGCGAGGCGACTTGTGTGTATTCTACTACTGGATTGATACCTTGGTTCTCAAAAACTGAGGGAAATACTTACGCTACCTTGCTGCATCACCCTTCCCTCTTCAAGGGAAAACCAACGCAGTGCTCAAGAGGTAGAAAGAAGGATTTCTGGTGCCGTTGGCGGGGACATCTACATCAAGCCAAGACATACCAAGTACCCACCACAAACTCTTATCCCTCTCATTACATTATTTGCCATTTGCCTCTTGTTTTCCTCTCCCCCACTTCACCCTTGCCATTTTATTCGCCCTCTTTTCCATTCGCCTCTTTTTGCTTTCCTCTTTCTTGCTTGTGTGTTGGATTGTTTGTCGTGATGGCTTTACAAAAAAGTGTTGATCCTCACCTTAGAAGGTTGGAAGAAATTGAAAACAATGTTAGAAGTTTTATGTCCTTATAGTTTGAGCATAATAATTTCTTCAAAAACGAGCTTAAAGAACAAAAAAGTTTTATGGGGTACATGAATAAAGAACTCGATGATATGTCTAAAGAATTTTATGGTTTGAAATCTCAGTTCGCTCATCTTGAAAAATTAATAGCCCAAATTTCGGATAAGCAGGCCACCTTAGTTAATAAGATGGCCGCCAAACCGGAAGAACTAGACGATAATAAGGATAAAGATCTGGAAGTGATTGATGTGTCCCCTATTAAATCTTTGTTTTGCAATATGAATCTTGATAATGATGGGACTGGAGATGAGTTCCATGCTATTATATTATATGTTTTGGATGTTTATTGGGATTTTTATTATACACTTTTATATTATGTTTGGGACTAAACTACTAACCGAAGGCCCAGTGCAAATTGCTATTTTTTTCCTATTTCAGTGTTTCGCAGAAAAGGAATATCAAACGGAATCCAAATGGAATGAAACCTTCGGGAGAGTTATTTTTGGAACAAACGCAATCCAGGAGACTTGGAGTGGATTTCAAGGAAACATCGAGGAGGCCACGAGGCAGGGAGACGCGCCCAGGGGGCAGGCACGCCCCCCACCCTCGTGGGCCCCTCGTGGCTCCCCTGACCGACTTCTTTCGCCTATATATTCTCATATACCCCGAAAACATCCGAGAGCACCACGAAACCCTATTTCCACCACCGCAACCTTCTGTACCCAAGAGATCCCATCTTGGGGCCTTTTCGGAGCTCCATCGGAGGGGGAATCGATCACGGAGGGCTTCTACATCAACACCATAGCCTCTCCGATGATGTGTGAGTAATTTACCACAGAACTTCAGGTATATAGTTATTAGCTAGATGGCTTCTTCTCTCTCTTTGGATCTCAATACAAAGTTCTCCTCAATCGTCTTGGAGATCTATTCGATGTAATTCTTTTTGCGGTGTGTTTGTCGAGATCCGATGAATTGTGGGTTTATGATCAAGATTATCTATGAACATTATTTGATTCTTCTCTAGATTCTTTTATGTATGATTTGTTATCTTTGCAAGTCTCTTTGAATTATCAGTTTGGTTTGGCCTACTAGATTGATCTTTCTTGCAATGGGAGAAGTGCTTAGCTTTGGGTTCAATCTTGTGGTGTCCTTTCCCAGTGACAGCAGGGGCAGCAAGGCACGTATTGTATTATTGCCATCGAGGATAAAAGCCGGGGTTTATATCATATTGCTTGAGTTTATGCCTCTACATCATGTTATATTGCCTAATGCATTACTCTGTTCTTGTGAACATAATACTCTAGATGCATGCTGGATAGCGGTCGATGTTTGGAGTTATAGTAGTAGATACAGAATCGTTTCGGTCTACTTGTCGCGGACGTGATGCCTATATACATAATCATGCCTAGATACTCTCATAATTATGCACTTTTCACCAATTGCTCGACAGTAATTTGTTTAGCCACCGTAATACTTATGCTATCTTGAGAGAAGCCACTAGTGAAACCTATGGCCCCGGGGTCTATTTTCCATCATATAAGTTTCCAATCTATTTTACTTTGCAATCTTTACTTTCAATCCATATCATAAAAATACCAAAAATATTTATCTTATTATCTCTATCAGATCTCACTTTTGCAAGTGTCCGTGAAGGGATTGACAACCCCTTTATCGCGTTGGTTGCAAGGTTCTTATTTGTTTGTGTAGGTGCGAGGCGACTTGTGTGTAGTCTCCTACTGGATTGATACCTTAGTTCTCAAAAACTGAGGGAAATACTTACGCTACTTTATTGCATCACCCTTTCCTCTTCAAGGGAAAACCAACGCAGTGCTCAAGAGGTAGCACTCCTCCGCGGCTGTAGCCTCGATCGTTGCGCTCAGGGCGACGACCGAGGCGCCCGTAGCGGATGGCCTTGAGCTCCTGACAGTCGTTGGTGTTGTAGTTGTGTACGTTGTGGAAGACGCAGAAAGGATGGCTACCCTTGGAGGACTCTGGGTGGTCGTAGCCGTGCTTCATCTCTGGTTCAGCCGCAAGCACGACAAACCCCTTGCGCTTCACGTCCTTGGCCTTAGCCTTCTTGTCTTCTGGGTCGACCGTTGGGAGCTCGAGGAGAGAGAGACGCCCCTCCTCAGCTCTTGCGCACTTGGTAGCCATGTTGAACATTTCCAAGGCCGTGCATAGGTCCTCGTGGATGGCGAGCTCCTCCTTCATCTTGACACCGTGGAAGCCATCGGAGAACGCCATGATGATGGCCTCATCTGAAACCTTGGGGATCTTGAGGCGTACGCTGTTGAAGCGCTAGATGTATTTCTGCAAGGTCTCTCTAGGCTGCTGCTTGATGCACCGCAAGTTACCCGTGCTAGGCAGGTGGTCGCGAGTGCCTTGGAAATTGGCGACGAAACTCTCGCACATGTCGCCCCAGGAGGAGATCGATCCCACGGGCATATTCAAGAGCCACGAGCGCGTGCCATCCTTGAGGGTCATGGGGAACCAGTTCGCCCTAACCTTTTCGTCACCGCTGGCCGCCTCGATGCTCAGCTCATAGAGCTGCAGAAACTCCACAGGGTCGGGGGTGCCATGGTAGCGTGGAGGCAGGTAAGGCTTGAACTTGCCCAGCCAAACAACGATGCGTAGCTCAGGCGTGAAGGTGTGGCAACCCGCTGTGGTCACTGAAGCTTGTCATGGAGGTGGAGCCTGATCATGGTGCTCGCGCGCCACCACTGCAGTGAAGGAAATATGCCCTAGACGCAATAATAAAGTTTTTATTTATATTTCCTTATATCATGATAAATGTTTATTATTCATGCTAGAATTGTATTTACCGAAAACTTAGTACATGTGTGAATACATAGACAAACAGAGTGTCCCTAGTATGCCTTGACTTGACTAGCTCGTTAATCAAAGATGGTTAATTTTCCTGACCATAGACATGTATTGTCATTTGATAAACTGGATCACATCATTAGGAGAATGATGTGATGGACAAGACCCATCCGTTAGATTAGCATAATGGTCGTTAAGTTTTATTGCTATTGCTTTGTTCATGACTTATACACATTCCTCTAATTATGAGATTATGCAACTCCCAAATACCAGAGCAACACCTTGTGTGCTATCAAACATCACAACGTAACATGGTGATTATAAAGATGCTCTACAGGTGTCTCCGAAGGTGTTTGTTGGTCTGGCATAGATCAAGATTAGGATTTGTCACTCCGTGTATCGGAGAGGTATCTTTGGGCCCTCTCGGTAATGCTCATCACTATAAGCCTTGCAAGCAATGTGACTAATGAGTTAGTTGAGGGATGATGCATTATGGAACGAGTAAAGGGACTTGTCGATAATGAGATTGACCTAGGTATGATGATAACGACGATCGAATCTCGGGCAAGTAACATACCGATGACAAAGGGAATGACGTATGTTGTTATGCGGTTTGGCCGATAAAGATCTTCCTAGAATATGTAGGAGCCAATATGAGCATCCTGGTTTCGCTATTGGCCATTGACCGGAGATGTGTCTCGGTCATGTCTACATAGTTCTTGAACCTATAGGGTCCGCACGCTTAACGTTCGATAACGATTTGTATTATGAGTTATGTGTTTTTTGTGACCGAAGTTTGTTCAGAGTCCCGGATGAGATCACGACATGAAGAGTAGTCTCGAAATGGTCGAGAGGTAAAGACTCATATATAGGACAATGATATTTGGACACCAGAAGTGTTCCGGGTGATATCGGGTCACCGGAAGGGGTTCCGGGCACCCCCCGGCAAAGTTATGGGCCTATTGGGCCAAGTGAGGGACAGACCAGCCCCTGGTGGGCTGGTGCGCCCCTCCTAGGCCGAATAGGAGGAGGAAAGGAAGGAAGAGGGTTCGGCCTCCACCCTTTCCTTCTCTTCCCCCTTCTCTTTCCTTCCCATATGCTGAAATAAGGAAGGGGCCTAATTGGGCTGGCACCCCAAGTAGGATTCAACCTACTTGGGGGGCGCCCTAAGGCTGCCTCTTCCCCCCTCCAACCTATATATATGTGGTGAGAGGGGGGCACCTAGAACACACAAGTTTCTCTTAATAACCATGTGTGGTGCCCCCCTCCACAGATTACACCTTAGATTATATAGTCGTGGTGCTTAGGTGAAGCCCTGCGCGGATCACATCAACAAAACCGTCACCACGCCGTCGTGCTGACGCAACTCTCCCTCGAGCATCCGCTAGATCAAGAGCTCATGGGACATCATCGTGTTGAACGTGTGTTGAACACGGAGGTGTCATACATTCAATACTTGGATCGGTTGGATCGTGAAGACGTTCGACTACATCAACCGTGTTACTAAATGATTCCGCTTTCAGTCTACGAGGGTACGTGGACATACTCTCCCTGCTCATTGCTATGCTTCTCCTAGATAGATCTTGCGTGATCGTAGGAAAATTTTGAAATACTATGTTCCCCAACAGTGGCATCCGAGCCAGGTCTATGCGTAGATGTTATATGCACAAGTAGAACACAAAGAGTTGTGGGTGATAATAGTCATACTGCTTACCAGCAACGTCTTACTTTGATTCGGCGTTATTGTTGGATGAAGTGGCCCGGACCAACATTACATGAGCACGTTCATGAGACAGGTTCTACCGACGTGCTTCGCACACAGGTGGCTAGGGGGTGTTTGTTTCTCCAACTTTAGTTGAATCGAGTTTGACTACGCCCGGTCCTTGTTGAAAGTTAAAGCATCACACATGACGAAAAATCATTGTGGTTTTGATGTGTAGGTAAGAACGGTTCTTGCTAGAAGCTTGTAGCAGCCACGTAAAACATGCAACAACAAAGTAGAGGATGTTTAACTTGTTTTTGCAGGGCATGATGTGATGTGATATGGTCAAGACATGATGATATATAAATTGTTGTATGAGATGATCATGTTTTGTAGAACTTATCGGCAACTGGCAGGAGCCTTATGGTTGTCGCTTTATTGTATGAAATGGAATCGCCATGTAATTGCTTTACTTTATCACTAAGCGGTAGCGATAGTCGTAGAAGCAATAGTTGGCGAGACGACAACGATGCTACGATGGAGATCAAGGTGTCAAGCCGGTGACGATGGTGATCATGACGGTGCTTTGGAGATGGAGATCAAAGGCACAAGATGATGATGGCCATATCATATCACTTATTTTGATTTCATGTGATGTTTATCTTTTATGCATCTTATTTTGCTTAGTATGGCGGTATCATTATAAGATGATCCCTCACTAAATTTCAAGGTATAAGTGTTCTCCCTGAGACTGCACCGTTGCTATAGTTCGTCGTGCCGAGACACCACGTGATGATCGGGTGTGGTAAGCTCTATGTTCACATACAACGGTTGCAAGCCAGTTTTGCACACGCCGAATACTCGGGTTAAACTTGATGAGCCTAGCATATGCAGATATGGCCTCGGAACACTAAGATCGAAAGATCGAACATGAATCATATAGTAGATATTATCAACATAGTGATGTTCACCATTGAAAACTACTCCATCTCATGTGATGATCGAACATGGTTTAGTTGATAGGGATCACGTGATCATTTAGATGACTCGAGGGATGTCTATCTAAGTGGGAGTTCTTAAGTAATATGATTAATTGAACTTTAATTTATCATGAACTTAGTCCTAATAGTTTTTGCATATCTATGTTGTTGTAGATCAATAGCTCGCGTTTAGCTCCATGTTTTATTTTTTGATATGTTCCTAGAGAAAACTAAGTTGAAAGATGATAGTAGCAATGATGCAGACTGGGTCCATGATCTGAGGATTATCCTCATTACTGCACAGAAGAATTATGTCCTAGATGCACCGCTAGGTGACAGACCTATTGCAGGAGCAGATGCAGACATTATGAATGTTTGACAGGCTCGGTATGATGACTACTTGATAGTTTAGTGAACCATGCTTTACGGCTTAGAAGCGGGACTTCAAAAATGTTTTGAATGACATTGAGCATATGAGGTGTTCCAAGTGTTGAAATTGGTATTTCAGGCTCATGCCCGTGTTAAGAGGTATGAGACCTCTGACAAGTACTTTGCCTACAAGATGGAGAAGAATAGCTCAACCAGTGAGCATGTTCTCAAAATATCTGAGTACTACAATCGCTTGAATCAAGTGGGAGTTAATCTTCCAGATAAGATAGTGATTGACAGGGTTCTCTAGTCACTATCACCAAGTTGCTGGAACTTAATGATGAACTATAATATGCAAGGGATGGCGTCAACGATTCCCGAGCTCTTCGCGATGCTAAAATCAGCGAAGGTAGAAATCAAGAAAAGAGCATCAAGTGTTGATGATTAACAAGACCCCTTGTTTCAAGAAAAAGGGAAAAGGAAAATAAAGGGAACATCAAGAAGAATTACAAGCAAGTTGTCACTCCCATGAAGAAGCTCAAAGCTAGACCTAAGCCTGAAACTGAGTGCTTCTACTGCAAATGGAACAATCACTGGAAGCGAAACTGCCCCAAGTGCTTGGCGAATAATAAGGATGGCAAAGTAAACAAAAGTATATATGATATACATGTTATTGATGTGTACTTTACTAGTGTTCATAGTAGCCCCTGGGTATTTGATACTTGTTCTGTTGCTATGATTAGTAACTTGAAACAGGAATTACAAAATGAACAGAGACTAGTTGAGAGTGAGGTGACGATGTGTGTTGGAAGTGATTCCAAGGTTGATAAGTGATAACCCACAAGTATAGGGGATCAATTGTAGCCTCTTTCGATAACTAAGAGTGTCGAACCCAACGAGGAGCTAAAGGTAGAAAAAATATTCCCTCAAGTTCTATCGACCACCAATGCAACTCTACGCACGCTTATCGTTCGCTTTACCTAGAACAAGTATGAAACTAGAAGTACTTTGTAAGTGTTTTTGGAAAGGTTTGCAAGATAATAAAGAGCATGTAAATAAAAATTAGGGGTTGTTTAGATAAATACACAACTAAATTAGTTTCAGTAGAGAGCTTTTTGTCACGAGAAAGTTATTTGTCCCTAGGCAATCGATAACTAGACCGTTAATCATTATTGCAATTTTATTTGAGGGAGAGGCATAAGCTAACATACTTTCACCTCTTGCATCATATGCACTTATGATTGGAACTCTAGCAATCATCCACAACTACTAAAGATCATTAAGGTAAAACCCAACCATAGCATTATAAGGCATCAAGTCCTCTTTATTCCCATACGCAAACAACCTACTTACTCGGGTCTGTGTTTCTATCACTCACGCCACCCACCATAAGCAAATCATGAACATATTGCAAACCCTAAGGTGGGGATCCCTCACACTTGCACGACACGGAGAGCACCATAGGACAACACCAATAATAAAACATGCAACTCAAACCAATCACGATCATCAATTAATCCATAGGACAAAACGGATCTACTCAAACATCATAGGATAGCCATACATCATTGGGAAAATATATATAGCGTTGAGCACCATATTTAAGTAGAGATTACATCGGGTAAAAGAGGGGTTACACCACTGCATAGAGGGGGGAAGAGTAGGTGATGACGGCGGTGAAGTTGTTGGTGTAGATCGCGATGACGATGATGGCCCCGGCGGCGTTCCGGCGCCACCGGGAGAGAGGGGGAGAGAGCCTTCTTCTTCTTCTTCTTCTTCTTCTTCCTTGACCTTCTCCCTAGATGGGAGAAGGGTTTCCCCTCTGGTCCTTGGTCTCCATGGCATGGGAGGGGTGAGAGCCCCTCCGAGATTGGATCTGTCTCTCTTTGTTTCTGCGTTCCTGATTCTGCCATTTCACCGTTTCTTAAATTCCCGGAGATCCGTAACTCCGATTGGGTTGAATTTTGGACACGATTTTTATCCGGATGTTAGATTTCTTGCGATGAAAGAAGGGCACCAACCGCCTTATGGGGTGGCCACGGGGGCACAGGGCGCGCCCCCTGCCTCGTGGCCCCCTCGGGCATCGTCTCGCGTTGATTCTTCTTCCCAAAAATCACATATATTCCAAAAAAATCTCTCTCAGTTTTTATTCCGTTTGGACTCCATTTGGTATGGATTTTCTGCGAAACAAAAAACATGCAACAAACAGGAACTGGCACTGGGCACTGGATCAATATGTTAGTCCCATAAATAGTATAAAAAGTTGCCAAAAGTATATGAAAGTTGAATAATATTGGCATGGAACAATCAAAAATTATAGATACGACGGAGATGTATCAGCATCCCCAAGCTTAATTCCCGCTCGTCCTCGAGTAGGTAAATGATAAAAGAAAAGATAATTTTTGATGTGGAATGCTACCTAGCATAATCTTGATCATGTAATGTAATCATGGCATGAATATTAAGACACGAGTGATTCAAAGCAATAGTCTATCATTTGACATTAAGATAATAATACTTCAAGCATACTAATAAAGCAATCATGTCTTTTCAAAATAACATGGCCAAAGAAAGTTTTCCCTACAAAATCATATAGTCTGGCTATGCTCCATCTTCACCACACAAAATATTCAAATCATGCACAACCCTGATGACAAGCCAAGAAATTGTTTCATACCTTTGACGTTCTCAAACCTTTTCAACTTTCACGCAACACATGAGCGTGAGCCATGGACATAGCACTATAGGTGGAATAAAATATGATGGTGGAGGTTGTGTGCAGAAGACGAAAAGGGAGAAAGTCTCACATCAACGCGGCTAATCAACGGGCTATGGAGATGCCCATCAATTGATGTCAATGCGAGGAGTAGGGATTGCCATGCAATGGATGCACTAAGAACTATAAGTGTATGAAAGCTCAAACAGAAACTAAGTGGGTGTGCATCCAACTTGCTTGCTCATGAATACCTAGGGCATTTGAGGAAGCCCATCGTTGGAATATACAAGCCAAGTTCTATAATGAAAATTCCCACTAGTATATGAAAGTGATAACTCAAGAGACTTTCTATATGAAGAACATGGTGCTACTCTGAAGCACAAGTGTGGTAAAAGGATAGTAACATTATCCCTTCTCTTTTTTTCTTTTTTCTTTTTTTTTCTCTTTTTTTGTAAGCTTCTTTGGCCTCTATCTTTGGGGGGGGGGCTTCTTTGGCCACTTTTATTTTGATCATGGGACAATGTTCTAATAATGATGATCATCACACTTTTATTTACTTACAACTCAATATTACAACTCGATACTAGAACAAAGATATGACTCTATATGAATGCCTCCGGCGGTGTACCGGGATGTGCAATGATCTAGCATAGCAATGACATCAAAAAACGGACAAGCCATGAAAACATCATGCTAGCTATCTTACGATCATGCAAATCAATATGACAATAAATGCTCAAGTCATGTATATGATGATGATGGAAGTTGCATGGCAACATATCTCGAAATGGCTATGGAAATGCCATAATAGGTAGGTATGGTGGCTGTTTTGAGGAAGATATAAGGAGGCTTATGTGTGATAGAGCGTATTGTATCACGGGGTTTGGATGCACCGGCAAAGTTTGCACCAACTCTCGAGGTGAGAAAGGGAAATGCATGGTACCGAAGAGGCTAGCAATGATGGAAGGGTGAGAGTGCATATAATCCATGGACTCAACATTAGTCATAAAGAACTCACATACTTATTGCAAAAATCTATTAGTCATCGAAACAAAGTACTACGCGCATGCTCCTAGGGGGATAGAATGGTAGGAAAAGACCATCGCCCGTCCCCGACCGCCACTCATAAGGAAGACAATCAATAAATACCTCATGCTCCAACTTCGTTACATAACGGTTCACCATACGTGCATCCTACGGGAATCACAAACCTCAACACAAGTATTTCTACAATCGACAACTACCCACTAGCATGACCCTAATATCACCATCTTTATATCGCAAAACTATTGCAAGGAATCAAACATATCATATTCAGTGATCGACAAGTTTTATGTAGGATTTTATGACTAACCATGTGAATGACCAGTTCCTGTCATCTCTCTAAATAGATATAAGTGAAGCAAGAGAGTTTAATTCTTTCTACAAAAGATATTCCCACGCTCTAACAAATATAAGTGAAGAAAAAGAGCATTCTGCAAATGGCGGTTTTCTATGTGAAGAGAAACAGGCAATCCAAACATCAAAAGATATAAGTGAAGCACATGAAGCATTCTATAAAGCCATACTCAAAAGATATAAGTGAAGTGCAATGAGCATTCTATAAGTCAACCAAGGACTATCTCATACCAGCATGGTGCATAAAAGAAAAGTGAAAACTAAATGCAAAAGACGCTCCAAGATTTACGCATATCATGTGACGAATAAAAATATAGCTCCAAGTGAAATTACCGATGATCGTTAGAAGAAAGAGAGGATGCCTTCCGGGGCATCCCCAAGCTTGGTTGCTTGGGAGTACTTGAATATTTCCTTGGGGTGCCTCGGGCATCCCCAAGCTTAGTCTCCTGCCACTCCTTATTCCTTCATCCATCTTGATCTCTCCCAAAACATGAAAACTTCAATCACACAAAACTTAACAGAAAGTTCGGTAAGATACGTTAGTATAATAAAGCAAATCACTACTCTAAGTATTGTTGCAAACCAATTCATATTTTGTTTTTGCATTGTATATATTGTAATATAACTTCTCCATGGCTTAATCCACTAATAGAAATCGATAGTTTCACCAAAACAAGCAAACTATGCATCAAAAACAGAATATGTCTTAAATAGGACAGTCTGTAGTAATATGAAAATTCACCATACTTCCGATACTCCAAAAATTCTGAAAAATTAGAAAAAATAAACAATTTGTATATAAAGATAGTACAAAAAGTTTCAAAACCGTTTGACGTTCCAGTAAAAAAAATGTAAAATCACGCACTACAGCCAAAGTTTTTGTTCAGCACCGCACAAACCAACAAGCAATGTAAACGTCCTAAAGGCAAATCTTGGCACATTATTTTTATAATAAAATGTAATTGTACAAGGGGATAATTATTTTTGTTGAAAAGTTTCTGTAATCAATATTCACAAAGTTTCCGTGAGCATGAACAAAGTTCAAGGAGCTCCCCCACTTCAACAATGCTTGTCTCTCTCATTTTCACTTTCCTTTTTGAAAAGTTTTGGTTCCCCTCTTTATTTTTATTCTTTTAAACTATATAAAAGCACTAAACATAAATAAATGACTCTCTAAAACTTCCGGGTTGTCTCCCTAGCAGCGCTTTCTTTAAAGCCAGTAAGCTAGGCATAAGGTGCTCAAGTAATGAATCCACCCAGATCCCAAGGTATATCAAAGCCAATTTTAATTAACAATGATTTGTGACTTAGTAGTGAGCACAAAGCAACATATATCATGTAATGACGAAATATAACTATCTTCCTATGCATCAGCATGTCATACAAGAACAATTCATGCACATCAAGTAAAGGCCAATACATAGCATAAGCGGTTTCTTGCAATTCTATCGTGTTGGAAACATAAAGAGGCGGAGATGTAGTTCCTCTCTCATAATAATTGCAAGTAGGAGCAGCAAGCACATGAATATTATAGTCATCAAAATTATCATGTGCAACGGTAAAAGGAAACCCACCAATATAATCCTTAATAAGTGCAAACTTCTCCGGTATAGTGTAGTCAGGAGAATTTAAAAAGATAATAGGACTATCATGTGTGGGTGCAATAGAAACAATTTCATGTTTAACATAAGGAACTATAGCAAGTTCATCTCCATAAGCATAGTTCATATTGGCATCTTGGCCACAAGCATAGCAAGCATCATCAAAAAGGGACATTTCAAAAGAATCAATGGGATCATAACAATCATCATAGCAATCATCCTTTGGTAAGCACGAAGGGAAATTAAACAATGTATGAGTTGAAGAGTTACTCTGATTCGAAGGTGGGCACGAGTAGCTAATCTGCTCTTCCTCCTTTTGTTCTTCACTCTCCTCATCATCTTTTTCATCCAATGAGCTCACAGTTTCATCAATTTCTTCTTCCATAGACTCCTGCAAAATATTAGTCTCTTCTCGGACAGTGGAGACTTTCTCAATAAATTCATCAATATCATTATAGTATTTATAATTCTCATAGCAATATTTAAGCATAGCTAAATTTTCAGGTCTATAAACTGAATCATCAAAATCTTCAAACTCTTTAAACAAAGATTCAATTTCATAAGCACCCATAAAAGCAACGAATTCTTCTATTTCTTCCACATCATAATAATCATATCTACCATTAGCATAAGAAGCCAAGGTTTCATCATTATTAAATTCACATGAAAAGGGAAGGTGTGGAGCTTTCATCCTAGAGCAACAAGTATAATCATATCTCAAGCATAGTTGCCGAGCATACCAATGGAGCATATAAATTTGATCCCGTAATAGTTTCCCTTTTTGTGTCAAGCGATAATCCCTAAAGTATTCATGTTGATCCAAAGTTACTCCCATTATAAAGTTGAATGGGGTTTTCTCAGGGTTATCAAAGTAGTACATAATATCTTTCACATAATGAGCATGGAGGGTTTTAGGAGGTTCCCCATCTCCATGAGTAGCAAGTAAACCTAATTTTTTTGGTATTTCATGCTCCACATCCACAACTAAAGATAGAGAACAACTTAGAACAGCAAATAAAAAATTACTTAGTGATAAAGCAAACAAGCACACATGAGAATATTCACCCCACGCTATAACTCCCCGGCAACGGTGCCAGAAAAAGGTCTTCATAACCCACAAGTATATGGGATCAATTGTAGCCTCTTTCGATAAGTAAGAGTGTCGAACCCAACGAGGAGCGAAAGGTAGAACAAATATTCCCTCAAGTTCTATCGACCACCGGTACAACTCTACGCACGCTTATCGTTCGCTTTACCTAGAATAAGTATGAAACTAGAAGTACTTTGTAGGTGTTTTTGGATAGGTTTGCAAGATAATAAAGAGCGCATAAATAAAAAGTAGGGGCTGTTTAGATAAAGACACAACTAAATTAGTTTCAGTAGAGAGCTTTTTGTCACGAGAAAGTTATTTGTCCCTAGGCAATCGATAACTAGACTGGTAATCATTATTGCAATTTTATTTGAGGGAGAGGCATAAGCTAACATACTTTCTCTTCTTGGATCATATGCACTTATGATTGGAACTCTAGCAATCATTCACAACTACTAAAGATCGTTAAGGTAAAATCCAACCATAGCATTATACGGCATCAAGTCCTCTTTATTCCCATACGCAAACAACTTACTTACTTGGGTCTGTGTTTCTATCACTCACGCCATCCACCATAAGCAAATCATGAACATATTGCAAACCCTACAGTGGGGATCCCTCATGCTTGCACGACACGGAGAGCGCCATAGGACAGGACCAATAATAAAACATGCAACTGAAACCAATCACGATCATCAATTAACCCATAGGACAAAACGGATCTACTCAAACATCATAGGATAGCCATACATCATTGGGAGAAAATATATAGCATTGAGCACCATGTTTAAGTAGAGATTACATCGGGTAAAACAGGGGTTACACTGCTGCATAGAGGGGGGGAAGAGTTGGTGATGACGGCAGTGAAGTTGTTGGTGTAGATCGCAGTGACGATGATGGCCCCGGCGACGTTCCGGCGCCACCAGGGGAGAGGGGGAGAGAGCCCCCTTCTTCTTATTATTCCTTGACCTTCTCCCTAGATGGGAGAAGGGTTTCCCCTCTGGTCCTTGGTCTCCATGGTATGGGAGGGGCGAGAGCCCCTCCGAGATTGGATTTGTGTATCTGTCTCTCTCTGTTTCGACGTTCCTGATTCTGCCCTTTCACCGTTTTTTAAATTCCCGGAGATCGGCAACTCTGATTGGGATGAATTTTGGACACGATTTTTATCCGGATATTAGATTTCTTGCGGTGAAAGAAGGGCACCAAATGCCTTACGGGGTGTCCACAAGGGCCCAGGGCGCGCCTGACCCCCTGGGCGCACCCCCCTGCCTCGTGGCCCCCTCGGGCATCGTCTCACGTTGATTCTTCTTCCCAAAAATCACATATATTCCAAAAAAATCTCCATCAGTTTTTATCCCGTTTGGATTCTGTTTGATATGGATTTTCTGCGAAACAAAAAACATGCAACAAACAGGAACTGGCACTGGGCACTGGATCAATATGTTAGAACCAAAAATAGTATAAAAAGTTGCCAAAAGTATATGAAAGTTGTATAATATTGGCATGGAACAATCAAAATTTATAGATACGATGGAGACGTATCAATAAGATCACCATTGCACACTCCCTTTTCCTTCGGGATTAGTGTTGAACCTAAAATAAAATTTTATTTGTTGTTTGCGTTGAGCATGAATATGATTGGATCATGTTTATTGCAATACAATTATTCATTTAAGTCCGAGAATAACTGTTGTTCTGTTTACATGAATAAAACCTTCTATGGTCATACACCCAATGTAAAGGGTTTATTGAATCTCGATTGTAGTAATACACATATTCATAATATTGATGCTAAAATATGCAAAGTTGATAATGATAGTGCAACATACTTGTGGCACTGCCGTTTAGGTCATATTGGTGTAAAGCACATGAAGAAACTCCATCCGGATGGACTTTTGGAATCACTTGATTATGAATCATTTGGTGCTTGCGAACCATGCCTCATAGGCAAAATGACTAATACTCCGTTCTCTGGAACGATGGAGCGAGCCACTGACTTATTGGAAATACTACATACCGATGATTGTTAAGGCTCACGGCGGGGATCATTGTTTCCTGACCTTCACAGATGATTTAAGCATATATGGGTATATCTACTTGATGAAACACAAGTCTGAAACATTTGAAAAGTTCAAAGAATTTCTGAGTGAAGTAGAGAATCATCATAATAAGAAAATAAAGTTTCTACAATCTGATCACAAAGGCGAATATTTGAGTTACGAGTTTGGCCTTCAATTAAAACAATGTGGAATAGTTTCACAAACTCATGCCACCTGGAGCACCATAGCATAATGGTGTGTCTGAACGTCATAACCGTACTTCATTGGATATAGTGCAATCTATGATGTCTCTTACCGATTTACCACCATCATTTTGGGGTTATGCATTAGAGACAGCTACATTCACGTTAAATAGGGCACCGTTTAAATCCGTTGAAACGACACCGTATGAACTATGGTTTGGCAAGAAACCTAAGCTGTCATTACTTTAAGTTTGGGGTTGCGATGCTTATGTGAAAAAGCTTCAACCTGATAAGTTCAAACCCAAATCGGAGAAGTGCGTCTTCATAGGATACCAAAAAGGAAATTGTTGGGTACACCTTCTATCACAGATCCTATGGCAAGATTTTTTTGCTAAGAATGGATCCTTTATAGAGAAGGAGTTTCTCTCAAAAGAAGTGAGTGGGAGGAAAATAGAACTTGATGAGGTAATTGTACCTGCTCCCTTATTGGAAAGTAGTTCATCACAGAAATCAGTTCCAGTGATTCCTACACCAATTAGTAAGGAAGCCAATGATGATGATCATGAAACTTCTGATCAAGTTACTAATGAACCTCATAGGTCAACTAGAGTAAGATCCACACCAAAGTGGTACGGTAATCCTGTTTCTGGAAGTCATGTTACTTGACCATGACGAACCTACGAACTATGAGGAAGCGATGATGACCCCAGATTCTGCGAAATGGTTTGAGGCCATGAAATCGGAGATGGGATCCATGTATGAGAAGAAAGTGTGGACTTTGGTTGACTTGCCCGATGATCGGCAAGCCATTGAGAATAAATGGATCTTCAAGAGGATGACGTACCCTTATGGTAGTGTTACTATCTACAAAGCTCGAATTGTGGCAAAAGGTTTTTTCGACAAGTTCAAGGTGTTGACTACGATGAGATTTTCTCACTCGTATCGATGCTTACGTCTGTCTGAATCATGTTAGCAATTGCCGCATTTTATGAAATCTGCCAAATGGATATCAAAACTACATTCCTTAATGGATTTATTAAAGAAGAGTTGTATATGATGCAACCAGAAGGCTTTGTCAATCCTAAAGGTGCTAACAAAATGTGCAAGCTGGTGCGATACATCTATGGACTGGTGCAAGCATCTCGGAGTTGGAATATACGCTTTGATGAGTTGATCAAAGTATATAGTTTTATACAGGCTTGCGGTGAAGCCTGTATTTACAAGAAAGTGGGTGGGAGCACTACAACCTTTCTGATAAGTATATGTGAATGACATATTGTTGATCGAAAATGATGTAGAATTTTTCTGGAAAGCATAAAGGAATATTTGAAAGGTGTTTTTCAAAAGAAATACCTCGGTGAAGCTACTTACATATTGGGCATCAAGATCTATAGAGATAGATCAAGACGCTTGATAAATTTTTTCAATGAGTACATACCTTGACAAGTTTTTTGAAGTAGTTCAAAATGGAACATTCAAAGAAGGATTTATTGCCTGTGTTGCAAGGTGTGAAGTTGAGTAAAGACTCAAAACCCAACCACGGCAGGAAATAGAAAGAGAATGAAAAGGCATTCCCTATGCTTCAGTCATAGGTTCTATAAAGTATGCTATGCTGTGTACCAGACCTATTGTGTACCTCACCATGAGTTTGGCAGGAGGGTACAATAGTGATCCAGGAGTGGATCACTAGACAGCGGTCAAAATTATCCTTAGTGGAATAAGGACATGTTTCTCAGTTATGGAGGTGACAAACAGTTCGTCGTAAAGGGTTACGTCGATGCAAACTTTGACACTGATCTAGATGACTCTAAGTCTCAATCTGGATACATATTGAAAGTGGGAGCAGATAGCTAGAGTAGTTCCGTGCAGAGAATTGTAGACATAGAAAATTTGCAAAATACATACGACTCTAAATGTGGCAGACCCATTGACTAAACTTCTCTCACAAGCAAACACATGATCACACCTTAGTACACTTTGGGTGTTAATCACATGGTGACGTGAACTGGATTATTGACTGTAGTAAACCCTTTGGGTGTTAGTCACATAGAGATGTGAACTAATCACATAAAGATGTGAACTATTAGTGTTAAATCACATGATGACGTGAAGTAGATTATTGACTCTAGTAAACCCCTTGGGTGTTAATCACATAGAGATGTGAACTAATCACATAAAGATGTGAACTGTTAGTGTTAAATCACAAGATGATGTGAACTAGATTACTGACTCTAGTGCAAGTGGGAGACTGAAGGAAATATGCCCTAGAGGCAATAATAAATTTGTTATTTATATTTCCTTATATCATGATAAATATTAATTATTCATGCTAAAAATTTATTTACCAGAAACTTAGTACATGTGTGAATAAATAGACAAACAGAGTGTCCCTAGTATGCATCTACTTGACTAGCTCGTTAATCAAAGATGGTTAAGTTTCCTGACCATAGACATGTACTGTCATTTGATGAACGGGATCACATCATTAGGAGAATGATGTGATCGACAAGACCCATGCGTTAGCTTAGCCTAATGATAGTTAAGTTTTATCGTTATTGCTTTCTTAATGCTTATACATATTCCTCTGACTATGAGATTATGCAACTCCCGAATATCGGAGGAACACCTTGTTGAAGGAAATATGCCCTGGAGGAAATAATAAAGTTATTATTTATTTCCTTATAACATGATAAATGTTTATTATTCATGCTAGAATTGTATTAACCAGAAACTTAGTACATGTGTGAATACATAGACAAACAGAGTGTCACTAGTATGCCTCTACTTGACTAGCTCGTTGAATCAAAGATGGTTAAGTTTCCTAGCCATAGACATGAGTTGTCATTTGATTAACGGGATCACATCATTAGAGAATGATGTGATTGACTTGACCCATTCTGTTAGCTTAGCATTCGATCATTTAGTCTATTGTTATTGCTTTCTTCATGACTTATACATGGTCCTATGACTATAAGATTATGCAACTCCCGAATACCGGAGGAACACTTCGTGTGCTACCAAACGTCACAATGTAACTGGGTGATTATAAAGGTGCTCTACAGGTGTCTCCGATGGTACTTGTTGAGTTGGCATAGATCGAGATTAGGATTTGTCACTCCGATTGTCGTAGAGGTATCTCTGGGCCCTCTCGGTAATGCACATCACTATAAGCCTTGCAAGCAATGCAACTAATGAGTTATTTGCGGGATGATGCATTACGGAACAAGTAAAGAGACTTGCCAGTAACGAGATTGAACTAGGTATTGAGATACTGACGATCGAATCTCGGGCAAGTAACATACCGATGACAAAGGGAACAACGTATGTTGTTATGCGGTTTAACCGATAAAGATCTTTGTAGAATATGTAGGGGGCAATATGAGCATCCAGGTTCCGCTATTGGTTATTGACCGGAGATGAGTCTCGGTCATGTCTACATAGTTCTCGAACCCATAGGGTTCGCACACTTAACGTTCTGTGACGATTTGTATTATGAGTTATGTGATTTGACGACCGAAGTTTGTTCGGAGTCCCGGATGAGATCGGGGACATGAAGAGGAGTCTCGAAATGGTCGAGATGTCAAGATCGATATATTGGAAGGCTATATTCGGACATCGGAAAGATTCCGAGTGATTCGGTTATTTTTCGGATTACAGGAGAGTTCCGGAAATTCACCGGGAGAAGTATTGGGCCTTATTGGGCCATACGGGAATAGAGGAGGCAGGACAAAGGGAAGGAGGCACGCGCCCCCCTTGGGTCCGAATTGGACTAGGGGAAAGGGGGTGGAGCCCCCCTTGCCCTTTCCTACTCCCTCTCTCTTTCCTTCTTTCTTCTCTCCTACTCCGGAAAGGAAAGGGGGAATCCTACTAGGACTTGGGAATCCTAGTAGGACTCCCCACACTGGAGCACCCCCTCTAGGGGCCGGCCTCCTCCTCCTGCTCCCTCCTTTATATACGTGGCCAAGGGAACCCCATAGACACACAAGTTGATCAGTTGATCTTCTAGCCGTGTGCGGTGCCCCCCTCCACCATAATCCACCTCGGTCATATCATAGCGGTGCTTAGGTGAAGCCCTGCATCGGTAGCATCATCATCGCAGTCATCATGCCATCGTGCTAATGGAACTCTCCCTCGAAGCTCTGCTGGATCTGAGTTCGTGGGACGTCACCGAGTTGAACGTGTGCTGAACTCGGAGGTGCCGTACGTTCGGTACTTGGATCAGTCGGATCGTGAAGACGTACAACTACATCAACCGCGTTCTCATAACGCTTCCGCTTACGGTCTATGAGGGTACATGGATGGAACTCTCCCCTCTCGTTGCTTTGCATCACCATGATCTTACGTGTGCGTAGGAAATTTTTGAAATTACTACGTTCCCCAACAGTGGCATCCAAACCAGGTTTATGTGTAGATGTTATATGCACGAGTAGAACACAAGTGAGTTGTGGGCGATACAAGTCATACTGCTTACCAGCATGTCATACTTTGGTTCGGCGGTATTGTTAAATGAAGCGGCCTGGACCGACATTACACGTACGCTTACGCGAGACTGGTTCTACCGACGTGCTTCGCACACAAGTGGCTGGCGGGGGTTAGTTTCTCCAACTTTAGTTGAACCGAGTGTGACTACGCTCGGTCCTTGTTGAAGGTTAAAACAACACTAACTTGACGTAATATTGTTGTGGTTTTGATGCGTAGGTAAGAACGGTTCTTGCTCAGCCCGTAGCAGCCACGTAAAACTTGCAACAACAAAGTAGAGGACGTCTAACTTGTTTTTGCAGGGTATGTTCTGATGTGATTAGGTCAAGACATGATGCTAAATTTTATTGTATGAGATGATCATGTTTTGTAACCCATTTATCGGCAACTAGCAGGAGCCATGTGGTTGTCGCTTTATTGTATGAAATTCAATCGCCATGTAATTGCTTTACTTTATCACTAAGCGGTAGCGATTATCATGGAGGCAATAGTTTGCGTGACGACAATGATGATTCGATGGAGATCAAGGTGTCAAGCCGGTGACGATGGTGATAATGATGGTGCTTTGAAGATGGAGATCACAGGCACAAGATGATGATGGCCATATCATATCACTTATATTGATTGCATGTGATGTTTATCCTTTATGCATCTTATTCTGCTTGATTGACGGTAGCATTATAAGATGATCTCTCACTAAATTTCAAGGTACAAGTGTTCTCCCTGAGTATGCGCCGTTGCCAAAGTTCGTCGTGCCGAGACACCACATGATGATCGAGTGTGATAAGCTCTACGTTCATATACAATGGGTGCAAGCCAGTTTTTGCACACGCAGAAATACTCTGGTTAAACTTGACGAGCCTAGCATATGCAGATATGGCCTCGGAACACTGGAGACCGAAAGGTCGAGCATGAATCATATAGTAGATATGATTAACATAGTGATGTTCACCATTGAAAACTACTCCATCTCACGTGATGATCGGACATGGTTTAGTTGATTTGGATCATGTGATCACTTGATGATTAGAGGGATGTCTATCTAAGTTGGAGTTCTTAAGTAATATGATTAATTGAACTTTAATTTATGATGAACTTAGTCCTGATAGTATTTGCATAACTATGTTGTAGAGCAATAGCTCGCGATGTAGCTCCTCATTTATTTTGATATGTTCCTAGAGAAAAACTAAGTTGAAAGATGTTAGTAGCAATGATGCGGGTTGGATCCATGATCTAAGGATTATCCTCATTGTTGCATAGAAGAATTATGTCCTTGATGCACCGCTAGGTGACAGCCGATTGCAGGAGCAGATGCAGACGTTGTGAACGTTTGGCGAGCTCGATATGATGACTACTTGATAGTTTAGTGCACCATGCTTTACGGCATAGAATCGGGGCTTCAAAGACGTTTTGAACGCCGCAGAGCATATGAGATGTTCCAAGAGTTGAAATTAGTATTTCAGACTGTAGGATCGAAAGTATGTCTAGAGGGGGGGTGATTAGACTACTTGACCAAATAAAAACTTAACCTTTTCCCAATTTTAGTTCTTGGCAGATTTTAGCTATTGTAGGACAAGTCAAGCAATCATCACACAATTCAAGCAAGCATGCAAAGAGTATATTGGCAGCGGAACGTAAAGCATGCAACTTGCAAGAATGTAAAGGGAAGGGTTTGGAGAATTCAAACGCAATTGGAGACACGGATGTTTTTCCCGTGGTTCGGATAGGTGGTGCTATCCTACATCCACATTGATGGAGACTTCAACCCACAAAGGGTAACGGTTGCGAGAGTCCACGGAGGGCTCCACCCACAAAGGGTAACGGTTGCGCGAGTCCACAAAGGGATCCACCCACGAAGGGTCCACGAAGAAGCAACCACCCACAGAGGGTCCACGAAGAAGCAACCTTGTCTATCCCACCATGGCCATCGCCCACACAGGACTTGCCTCACTAGCGGTAGATCTTCACGAAGTAGGCGATCTCCTTGCCCTTACAAACTCCTTGGTTCAACTCCACAATCTTGTCGGAGGCTCCCAAGTGACACCTAGCCAATCTAGGAGACACCACTCTCCAAGAAGTAACAAATGGTGTGTAGATAATGAACTCCTTGCTCTTGTGCTTCAAATGATAGTCTCCCCAACACTCAACTCTCTCTCATAGGATTTGGATTTGGTGGAAAGAAGATTTGAGTGGAAAGCAACTTGGGAAGGCTAGAGATCAAGATTCATATGGTAGGAATGGAATGTCTTGATCTCAACACATGAGTAGGTGGTTCTCTCTCAGAACATATGAGTTGGAATTGTGTATGTGTTCTGATGGCTCTCTCCACGAATGAAGAGGAGGTGGAGGGGTATATATAGCCTCCACACAAAATCCAACCATTACACACCGTTTTCCAATCTCGGTGGGACCGAATCAAAAAACTCGGTCGGACCGAAAAGGTAAACCTAGTGACCGTTAGAGATTTTCGGTGGGACTGACATGCAACTCGGTAGGACCGATATGGTTAGGGTTTGGGCATAACGTAATCTCGGTGAGACCGATTACACAAACTCGGTGAGACCGAATTTGGTAATTAGCTAACCAGAGAGTTGGTCAGGCAAACTCGGTGGGACCGATATGCTTTTTCGGTGAGACCGAAAAGTTACAAAAAGGAAACACTGAATTTACATTGCAATCTCGGTGGGACCGATTCGCTCTTTCGGTGAGACCGAAAAGTTACGAAAGGGAAACAGAGAGTTTGCAATCCCATCTCGGTGAGACCGAGATCCCTATCGGTAGAACCGAAATGCTAGGGTTTGGCAGTGGCTTATGACAAGTGAAACTCGGTGGCGCCGGATAGGAAGAATCGGTAGGACCGAGTTTGGCTTAGGGTTTAGGTCATATGTGGATATGGGAAAGTAGTTGAGGGTTTTGGAGCATATCACTAAGCACATGAAGCAAGAGGCTCATTAAGCAACACCTCATCCCTCCTTGATAGTATTGGCTTTTCCTAAAGACTCAATGTGATCTTGGATCACTAAAATATAAAATGAAGAGTCTTGAGCTTTTGAGCTTGAGCCAATCCTTTGTCCTTAGCATTTTGAGGGTTCCACTTTCACATCCATGCCATGCCAATCATTGAGCTTTCCTGAAATAATCATCTTGGAATAGCATTAGCTCAATGAGCTATATGTTGTTATAAATTACCAAAACCACCTAGGGATAGTTGCACATTCAATCTCCCCCTTTTTGGTAATTGATGACAACATATAGATCAATGCTTCAACAAATGATAATAAGCATGGAATATATCGTCGCTTTGAGAAGTATGTGACAAGTAAGATCTCCCCCTAAATTTGTGCATATTTAAAATTTGCTTTGGACTGCAAATGCACAAGGAGTTAGAGTCATGGGTTACTCTTTCATGTCACATACATCTTGGTGGAGCGCATAAAATGATAAGAATGAAATACATGCACTCATCACCAAGAATAGTGAATGATCACATAAAATAGATAAGATAATAGCATTAAGCAAACATTAAGTGCAGCTTATGATCAAACACATGATCATCAATGTCTCATAGATAATGACGTAGTATCTCAAGCACTCAAAAGCAAACAAAGTTCGAAAGACCACCAAATAAAGCAAGAGAGAATAAAAGCAACAC
The DNA here is from genome assembly GCF_003073215.2 of Triticum urartu. Lineage (NCBI taxonomy): Eukaryota > Viridiplantae > Streptophyta > Magnoliopsida > Poales > Poaceae > Triticum > Triticum urartu. Next base: position 74,911,929 of record NC_053025.1, read on the forward strand.
TCTCTCTCTCGAAGCCTATGATCTATACATCTTCTCCCCCTTTGGCAACAAGTTACCAAAAAGTTCCTAGAAAATGCATAGTGCTAGATCGACACTCAGGCTTGATCTTCTGGTGGTGGTGGAGTCCGGATCACTCCAAGGACGAAGGCTTTTGTAGACGCTGAAGTAGATGCTGGAGCTGGTTGGGCTGGTGCTATGGCTGGAGCTGAGGTAGTTTCTCTTGTGTCAGGAACTGGCACTGCAGACGACCTCGGACCTCGTGGCACTCTGGCAAAGGCATCAGTGGTTGTTTTCCCTTTCCTCGCCGGCATATCATCCTGGAGCTGCTCCACTGCAGTCTGAATCTCTGTCACCTTGACATCCAAGTCATAGAACTTTTGTTCCATGATTCTCTCTAGGCTTGCCTGGTTTTGAGTTAGGGTGGCTAGTCCTTTCTCAATTCGCAGGGTGGATGCAATCAGGTAACCAAGCTGCTCTTGTTTGGTTTTCAAGAAATACTCAGATGTCTCCTCTTGAGTTGGCATCTTGGCAGCTTTCTCCTTCCTTGCCTTCTCCTTCTTTGCTTGTGCTTGGGTAGACGATGGTTCATTTTCAGTCATCACAACTTGATTGTCCTCAAAATCTGGACGGATGGGCAAGTGTTCCTTGTCCAATAAGTATATGCCTGTGCCCATCTTTGAGTTAATGAGCTCCTGAATTTGTGGGGCATACCCACAGCTCCTCTTCTGATCTGCTGCAGTCCTCTTGATTGTTTCTACTATGAGGCTCATCACCTTGAACTTCTGTGGAACATCAAATACATGAAGCACATTTATTGCATGGCCTCTGATCATCTTGTGATCTCCAGACTTGGGCAAGAGAGTGTGCCTCAATATCCAATTTATAGTTGGCAGCCCTGACAGAAGATAGTGCACTAAGCCAAATTTGAAAGTTTCAAGTGCTTCATTTGGAATTTCCTTGTACATATTGGACATTGAGTTATGATCCATCTTCTTCTTGGCATAGATATCCGAGTCATCTGCTTGCTCCTCTGGGGCATTGATGAGCTGTGCCCATTCAGCAACTGTGGATTGGTACCTCGTACCTTCAAACATCCATGTAATCCTCCCATCTGAATAAAATTGTGTTGTGGAGTAGAATTGCATGATAAGCTCCTCGTTCCACTTTGTGAGCTTCTGCCCAACAAAGTCTGCAACTCCACAAGCACTAAAGCTGTCATACACTCCAGGGTAGTGTTCCTCATTTTCCTTCATGTAGGTCCAGTCGACCCATCTCATGTCACAAACAATTGGCTTCTTATCAAGCAGCACTGTCTCATAGAAATCTTGTTGTTCCTTGGTATGAAATCTGTAGTCCACAACAGTCCTTCTCCTTGAAGCATACGGATCTGCTTCTCTCCACTTCCTGAGCCCTGAGTCTCTCCTGAGCTTCATATCCTCAGCCACAGGATGAGCATCATTGTGGTCTGGGATCTTGGGCTTGAGTTTTCTGAGTACTTGCTCCTCATCATCTTCTTCTACAGCTTCAGGCACTGGGGCCTTGTTCTTTTCAGCAGCTGGGATGCTTCTTGTATTTATCTTTGGTGCTGTCTTGACCTTTGATGCAGCCTTGGGCTTAGATGCAGTAGCCCCTGATTTGATAGCATCACCCATTAGCTTGGGTGCCTTAGGTGCTGGTGCAGCAACCTCTTCTTCCTCTTCCTCTTCCATGATGGAAGCCTTTCCAAGCACTTTGGCTACGGTCTTCTTGACCCTTTCCTTCCTCTTCTTGCCTTCAGCAGCAACTGGCTCTTTGGGTGCAGGCTTTTCAGTTGAAGCTCTAGCCTTTGACATAGGCTACCTGCCTGCTGGCCTTTTGATCTTTAAGCCTGGCTTTGTGCCCTGTGCTGGCTCAACTCTCTTTGATGTGGCCTCTTCCTCTGCCACATAATCTTCATCTTTAGAATCTGAAGTTCTCTTCTTCCTTTGTCTAGTGGCAGCTTTTGGTAAATTTCTAGGAGTACTTCTGCTGCCATCATCTGAAGAGCTGGAGGGACTAGTGCCCTCACTCATCTACACTTGCTGCTCTGACAAGTTCTGGCTGTCACTCTGGTCTGACATGATGAACAAGCTGACTGCTGCCCCTGTGAACAGTTTATAGATGAGGTAGAATAGATGAGCATCACAAAATGCAGAGATTTTTGCAAAAAGAATGATCCAAAAACTTAGTTTTAGTTTCCCACTGAAATCATCTCGGATCTACCGATTTTCAAACTCGGTGATACCGAAGCAGTTTTGGAACCTAAACTAGTGAACTCGGTTGGACCGAGTCACAGTTCGGTGGCACCGAGACTGCTAGGGTTTCACAAAGTTCCAAAATCGGTCACACCGATAAGTAATTCTCGGTCAGACCGAGTCTCACTTGTGCAATGGCATAGGCCAAATCGGTGGGACCGAGTTTTTCAACTCGGTGGGTCCGAGATGGTTTCGGCGGAAACCTAACCCTAAAATTTTCGAATCAAACCTAATCTATGAGCGCATTGACTGGATAGGAGTGTTTCAATCGTGGCAAGAATCATGATGATCACAATGTGCTAGGAATCAGATTGGAGAATAGCACAAAGATCGAGTCCATACCCTAGTTCGGCGGAGACTCGCTACGGTGGCAACGGTGGGGTAGAATTCCCGTTGACGGCGACGGAGACCAGCGACTGGAGGCGGCTGGCGGTGAGGAGACGATCCGGAGACCATGTTGGCAGAGCAGGCTATCGCGCGGGCGAAGGGGTTCGGAGAAATTTCCAAAAAATTTCCCGAGACTATATATAGCCCGACCCTGTCCGTGTGACCGAGTGGAACAACTCGGTGGCACCGAGATGCAAAACTGTATACAGTTATTGCAACTCGGTGTGACCGAAAGGTTCAAATCGGTTGCACCGAGATCGAAAACCTAGATCAACTTAATGATCTCGGTAGGACCGAAAGTGGGGTATCGGTCAGACCGAGAATCATAAAGAGGTTTTGGAAGTTTAAGTCTATGACGAATCGAGGACTCCGAGCGCTCCTCACACAGAGTGGTTCGAATCTGACTTGATCAAATTTTGTGATGCAGCATGAATAGAGTTTGAGACGAGAAAAGCATAGATAGCTAGAGGAGGTTCTTAGGCACTCTTGTCCATCCACTAGGCAAAAGGAAATAAAGCCAAACAATCAAAGCAACAAGTGGATGTCCTCGAATGAGTAAAATATGCAACCAGCATGCTCACACAATAAGATGGAAAATGAAACATGTGACAAGGCATGCACAACCAATTCTAGCATCTATCAAGCAATTTGCGATGACTAGGTCATCTATATATGAGTATATTGACTTAGGAGTCAAGTGAGAACACTTGATCGTAGGTCATACTCATCATTTAGGCTCAAGTGGGGTTACCACTTTTACATAAAGCATTGTTGTGTTCACATCGTTAGAGTTGCTTTAGCTCAAGTCTTAGAGTAAAGCTCCCCCTAGATGTGATATCCCCCCTCAGAGGGATTGAAAGCACAAGTGCTCCCTAGGTGGTTTTGATAATTGATGACAACATATCTCTTGTTGGACTAACATTTCTATCTAGCATGTTTCAGGTAAGTTCAACAATGGAGTGGCATGGACTAAAGGTTGTGGGAACTCCTTCAAGATGCTAAGGACAAAGGATTGGCTAAAGCTTCAAGCTCAAGACTCTTCATTTTACATTTTAGTGATCCAAGATCACATTGAGTCCATAGGAAAAGCCAATACTATCAAGGAGGGATGAGGTGTTGCTTAATGATCCTCTTGCTTCATGTGCTTAATGATATGCTCCAAAATCCTCAGCTACTTTCCCACTTCCACATATGACCTAAACCCTAAGCCAAACTCGGTCCTACCGATTCTTCCTATCCGGCGCCATCGAGTTTCACTTATCATAAGCCACTGCCAAACCCTAATCATTTCGGTCTCACCGATGGGATCTCGGTCTCACCGAGATGGGCTTGCAAACTCTCTATTACCCATTGCAATATTCTCGGTCCCACCGAGATATGCAATTTGTTCCACCGAGTTTGCTTGGCCAAATCTCAGTTTCACTTATTACCCAAATCGGTCCCACCGAGTTTGAGTAATCGGTCAAACCGAGTTTTGGATTTACCCTAACCCTAGCACATCGGTCCTACCGAGTTGATCTAGTCGGTCCCACCAAAATCTCTAGTGGTCACTAGGTTTACATTTTCGGTCCGACCGAGTTTATTGATTCGGTCCCACCGAGATTGGAAAACTGTGTAACGGTTGAATTTTGTGTGGAGGCTATATATACCCCTCCACCTCCTTCTCATTCGAAGAGAGAGCCATCAGAACGCATACACCATTCCAACTCATATGTTCTGAGATAGAACCACCTACTCATGTGTTGAGACCAAGATATTCCATTCCTACCATATGAATCTTGATCTCTAGCCTTTCCCAAGTTGCTTTCCACTCAAATCTTCTTTCCACCAAATCCAAATCCTATGAGAGAGAGTTGAGTGTTGAAGATCCACCCACGAAGGGTCCACGAAGAAGCAACCACCCACAAAGGGTCCACGAAGAAGCAACCTTGTCTATCCCACCATGGCCATCGCCCACACAGGACTTGCCTCACTAGCGGTAGATCTTCACGAAGTAGGCGATCTCCTTGCCCTTACAAACTCCTTGGTTCCACTCCACAATCTTGTCGGAGGCTCCCAAGTGACACCTAGCCAATCTAGGAGACACCACTCTCCAAGAAGTAACAAATGGTGTGTAGGTAATGAACTCCTTGCTCTTGTGCTTCAAATGATAGTCTCCCCAACACTCAACTCTCTCTCATAGGATTTGGATTTGGTGGAAAGAAGATTTGAGTGGAAAGCAACTTGGGAAGGCTAGAGATCAAGATTCATATGGTAGGAATGGAATGTCTTGATCTCAACACATGAGTAGGTGGTTCTCTCTCAGAACATATGAGTTGGAATTGTGTATGTGTTCTGATGGCTCTCTCCACGAATGAAGAGGAGGTGGAGGGGTATATATAGCCTCCACACAAAATCCAACCGTTACACACAGTTTTCCAATCTTGGTGGGACCGAATCAAAAAACTCGGTCGGACCGAAAAGGTAAACCTAGTGACCGTTAGAGATTTTCGGTGGGACTGACATGCAACTCGGAAGGACCGATATGGTTAGGGTTTGGGCATAACGTAATCTCGGTGAGACCGATTACACAAACTCGGTGAGACCGAATTTGGTAATTAGCTAACCAGAGAGTTGGTCAGGCAAACTCGGTGGGACCGATATGCTTTTTCGGTGAGACCGAAAAGTTACAAAAAGGAAACACTGAATTTACATTGCAATCTCGGTGGGACTGATTCGCTCTTTCGGTGAGACCGAAAAGTTTCGAAAGGGAAACAGAGAGTTTGCAATCCCATCTCGGTGAGACCGAGATCCCTATCGGTAGAACCGAAATGCTAGGGTTTGGCAGTGGCTTATGACAAGTGAAACTCGGTGGCGCCGGATAGGAAGAATCGGTAGGACCGAGTTTGGCTTAGGGTTTAGGTCATATGTGGATATGGGAAAGTAGTTGAGGGTTTTGGAGCATATCACTAAGCACATGAAGCAAGAGGCTCATTAAGCAACACCTCATCCCTCCTTGATAGTATTGGCTTTTCCTAAAGACTCAATGTGATCTTGGATCACTAAAATATAAAATGAAGAGTCTTGAGCTTTTGAGCTTGAGCCAATCCTTTGTCCTTAGCATTTTGAGGGTTCCACATTCACATCCATGCCATGCCAATCATTGAGCTTTCCTGAAATAATCATCTTGGAATAGCATTAGCTCAATGAGCTATATGTTGTTATAAATTACCAAAACCACCTAGGGATAGTTGCACTTTCACAGACTCATGCCCATGTCGAAAGGTATGAGACCTCTTACAATACTTTGCCTACAAAATGGAGGAGAATAGCTCAGCTAGTGAGCATGTGCTCAGAATGTCTGAGTACTACAATCATTTGAATCAAGTGGGAGTTAATCTTCCAGATAAGATAGTGATTGACAGAGTTCTCTAGTCACTATCACCAATTTACTGGAACTTCGTGATGAACTATAATATGCAAGGGATAACGGAAACGATTCCCAAGCTCTTTGTGATGCTAAAATCGACGAAGGTAGAAATCAAGAAAAGCATCAAGTGTTGATGGTTGACAAGACCAGTAGTTTCAAGAAAAGGGAAAAGGGAAGAAGGGGAACTTCAAGAAGAACGACAAACAAGTTGCTGCTCCAGTGAAGAAGCCCAATTCTAGACCTAAGCCTGAGACTAAGTGCTTCTACTGCAAAGGGACTGGTCAATAGAAGCAGAACTGCCCCAAGTATTTGTCGGATAAGAAGGATGGCAAAGTGCACAAAGGTATATTTGATATACATGTTATTGATGTGTACTTTACTAGTGTTTATAGCAACCCCTCAGTATTTGATACTAGTTCAGTTGCTGAGATTAGTAACTCGAAACGACTCGAAACGGGAGTTGCAGAATGAATAGAGACTAGTTAAGGGTGACGTGACGATGTGTGTTGGAAGTGGTTCCAAGATTGATATGGTCATCGTCCCAAACTCCCTATACTTTTGGGATTAGTGTTGAACCTAAATAAATGTTATTTGGTGTTTGCGTTAAGCATGAATATGATTTGATCATGTTTATTGCAATACAGTTATTCATTTGAAGTCCGAGAATAATTGTTGTTCTGTTTACATGAATAAAACCTTCAATGGTCATACACCCAAGGTGAATGGTTTATAGAATCTCGATCGTAGTGATACACATATTCATAATATTGAAGCCAAAATATGCAAAGTTAATAATGATAGTGCAACTTATTTGTGGCACTACCGTTTAGGTCATATTGGTGTAAAGCGCATGAAGAAAATCCATGCTGATGGGCTTTTGGAATCACTTGATTATGAATCAGTTGATGCTTGCGAACCATGCCTCATGGGCAAGATGACTAAGACTCCATTCTCCGGAACAATGGATCAAGCAACAAACTTGTTGGAAATAATACATACTGATTTATGCAATCTGATAAGTGTTGAGTCTTGCGGCAGGGATCGTTATTTTCTGACCTTCACAGATGATTTGAGTAATATATGGGTATATCTTCTTGATGAAACATAAATCTGAAACATTTGAAAAGTTCAAATAATTTCAGAGTGAAGTGGAAAATCATCGTAACAAGAAAATAAAGTTTCTACGATCTGATCCTGGAGGAGAATATTTGAGTTATAAGTTTGATCTTCATTTGAAACAATGCGGAATAGTTTCGCAACTCACGCCACCTGGAACACCACAGCATAATGGTGTGTCCGAACATCATAACCATACTTTATAGATATGGTGCAATCTATGATGTCTCTTACCGATTTACCACTATCGTTTTGGGGTTATGCATTAGAGACAGCTGCATTCACGATAAATAAGGCACCATCTAAATCCGTTGAGACGACGCCATATGAACTGTGTTTGGCAAGAAACCAAAGTTGTCGTTTCTTAAAGTTTGGGGTTGCGATGCTTATGTGAAAAAGTTTCATCCTGATAAGCTCAAACCCAAATCGGAGAAATGTGTCTTCATAGGATACTCAAAGGAGACAGTTGGGTACACCTTCTATCACAGATCCGAAGGCAAGACATTCGTTGCGAAGAATGGATCCTTTCTAGAGAAGGAGTTTCTCTCGACAGAAGTGAGTGGGAGGAAAGTAGAACTTGATGAGGTAACTGTACCTGCTCCCTTATTGGAAAGTAGTTCATCACAGAAATCTGTTTCTGTGACTCCTACACCAATTAGTGAGGAAGCTAATGATGATGATCATGTAATTTCAGATCAAGTTACTACCGAACTGTTGGGGAACGTAGTAATTTTAAAATTTTCCTACGCACACGCAAGATCATGGTGATGCATAGCAACGAGAGGGGAGAGTGTTGTCCACGTACCCTCGTAGACCGTTAAGCGGAAGCGTTATGACAACGCGGTTGATGTAGTCGTATATCTTCACGATCGACCAATCCTCAGTACCGAACGTACGGCACCTCCGCGTTCAGCACACGTTCAGCTCGGTGACGTCCCGCGAACTCACGATCCAGTAGAGCTCGAGGGAGAGTTTCGTCAGCACGACGGCGTGGTGATGATGTTGATGAAGCTACCGTCGCAGGGCTTTGCCTAAGCACCGCTACAATATGACCGAGGTGGATTATGGTGGAGGGGGCACCGCACACGGCTGGGAGAGATCAATGATCAACTTGTGTGTTCTAGGGTGCCCCCATGCACCTGTATATAAAGGAGCAAGGGGGAGGCCGGCCGGCCCTCCTAGGGCGCGCCAGGAAGAGGGAAGGACGGGGGAGGGGGAGAAGGAAGGAGAGGGAGGAAAGGAGGAAAGGGGGGCCGGCCCCATAGTCCAATTCGGTTTGGGCTAGGAGGGACGTGCGCCCTGCCTCCTCTCTTCCACCACTTGGCCCATGAGGCCCAATACTTCTTTCCCGTATTCCCGTAACTCCCCGGTACTCCAAAAAATACCTGAATCACTCGAAACCTTTCTGATGTCCAAACATAGTCATCCAATATATCGATCTTTATGTCTCGACCATTTTGAGACTCCTGGTCATGTCCCCGATCTCATCCGGGACTCCGAACTACCTTCGGTACATTAAATCACATAAACTCATAATACCGATCGTCATCGAACGTTAAGCGTGCGGACCCTACGGGTTCGAGAACTATGTAGACATAACCGAGACACATCTCCGATCAATAACCAATAGCGGAACACGGATGTTCATATTGGATCCTACATATTCTACGACGATCTTTATCGGTCAAACCGCATAACAACATAGGTTGTTCCCTTTGTCATCAGTATGTTACTTGCCCGAGATTCGATCATCGGTATCTCAATACCTAGTTCAATCTCGTTGCCGGCAAGTCTCTTTACTCGTTCCATAATGCATCATCCCGCAACTAACTCATTAGTTACATTGCTTGCAAGGCTTATAGTGATGTGCATTACCGAGAGGGCCCAGAGTACCATCGGAGACACCTGTAGAGCACCTTTATAATCACCTAGTTACATTGTGACATTTGGTAGCACACAAAGTGTTCCTCTGGTAATCGGGACTTGCATATTCTCATAGTCATAGGAAGATGTATAAGTCATGAAGAAAGCAATAGCAGTAAACTAAAATGATCAAGTGCTAAGCTAACGGAATTGGTCAAGTCAATCACATCATTCTCCCAATGATGTGATACCATTTATCAAATGAAAACTCATGTCTATGGTTAGGAAACATAACCAAGTTTGATCAACGAGCTAGTCAAGTAGAGGCATACTAGTGACACTCTGTTTGTCTATGTATTCACACATGTATTATGTTTCCGGTTAATAAAATTCTAGCATGAATAATAAACATTTATCATGATATAAGGAAATAAATAATAACTTTGTGCCTCTAGGGCATATTTCCTTCACGAACCTCGTAGGTCAACCAGAGTGAGATCTGCACCAAAGTGGTACGGTAATCCTGTTCTGGATGTCATGTTACTTGACCATGACGAACCTACGAACTATGAGGAAGTGATGGTGAGCCAAGATTCTGTGAAATGGATTGAGGCCATGAAATCTGAGATGGGATCCATGTATGAGAACAAAGTATGGACTTTCATTGACTTGCCCGATGATCGGTGAGTCGTTAAGAATAAATGGATCTTCAGGAGGAAGACGGACGCTGATAGTAGTGTTACTATCTACAAAGCTCGAATTGTCGCAAAATGTTTTCGAAAAGTTCAAGGTGTTTACTACGATGAGATTTTCTCACTCGTTTCGATGCTTAAAAGTATGTCCGTATCATGTTAGCAATAGCCACATTTTATGAAATCTGGCAAATGGATGTCAAAACTACATTCCTTAATGGATTTCTTAAAGAAGAGTTGTATATGATGCAACCAGAAGGTTTTGTCGATCCTAAAGGTGCTAACAAAAATGTGCAAGCTCCAGCGATCCATCTATGGACTGGTGCAAGCATCTTGGAGTTGGAATATATGCTTTGATGAGTTGATCAAAGCATATGGTTTTATACAGACTTGCGGTGAAGCCTGTATTTATAAGAAAGTGAGTGGGAGCACCACAACATTTCTGTTGAGTATATGTAAATGACATATTGTTGATCAAAAATAATGTAGAATTTTCTGGAAAGCATAAAGGAGTGAATGAAAAGAGTTTTTCAAAGAAATACCTCGATGAAGCTATTTACACATTGAGTATCAAGATCTATAGAGATCAATCAAGATGCTTGATAAGTTTTTTCAATGAGCCCATACCTTGAGAAGATTTTGAAGTAGTTCAAAATGGAACAGTCAGAAGGAGTTCCTTCCTGTGTTGCAAGGTGTGAAGTTGAGTAAAGACTCAAAACCCACCACAGCAGAAATTAGAAAGAGAATGATAAGTCATTCCCTATGCCTCAGTCATAGGTTCTATAAAGTATGCTATGTTGTTTACCAATCCTATTGTATATCTTATCATGATTCTGGCAAAGGAGTACAATAGTGATCTAGGAGCAGATCACTGGACAGCGGTCAAAATTATCCTTAGAGGACTAAGGAAATAATTCTCGATTATGGAGGTGATAAAAGAGTTTATCGTAAAGAGTTACATCGATGCAAGCTTTTTACATCGATCTAGATGACTCTAAGTCTCGATCTGGATACATATTAAAAGTGGGAGCAATTAGCTAGAGTAGCTCCGTGCAGAGCATTGTAGACATAGAAATTTGTGAAATACATACAGGTCTGAATGTTGCATACCCGTAGGCTAAACTTCTCCCACAAGCAAAACATGATCACTCTTTGGGTGTTAATCGCATAGCGATGTGAACTAGATTACTGACTCTAGTAAACCCTTTGGGTATTAGTCACATGGAGATGTGAACTAATCACATAAAGATATGAACTAGATTATTAACTCTAGTGCAAGTGGGAGACTGAAGGAAATATGCCCTAGAGGCAATAATAAAGTTATTATTTATTTCCTTATAACATGATAAATGTTTATTATTCATGCTAGAATTGTATTAACTGGAAACTTAGTACATGTGTGAATACATACACAAACAGCGTGTCACTAGTATGCCTACTTGACTAGCTCGTTGAATCAAAGATGGTTAAGTTTCCTAGCCATAGACATGAATTGTCATTTGATTAACGGGATCACATCATTAGAGAATGATGTGATTGACTTGACCCATTCCGTTAGCTTAGCATTCGATCGTTTAGTATATTGCTATTGCTTTCTTCATGACTTATACATGTTCCTATGACTATGAGATTATGCAACTCCTGAATACCGGAGGAACACTTTGTGCGCTACCAAATGTCACAATGTAACTGGGTGATTATAAAGGTGCTCTACAAGTGTCTCCGATGGTACTTGTTGAGTTGGCATAGATCGAGATTAGGATTTGTCACTCTGATTGTTGGAGAGGTATCTCTGGGCCCTCTCGGTAATGCACATCACTATAAGCCTTGCAAGCAATGCAACTAATAAGTTAGTTGCGGGATGATGCATTATGGAACGAGTAAAGAGACTTGCCAGTTCAGTCTCCCACTTGCAGTAGAGTCAATAATCTAGTTCACATCTTTATGTGATTAGTTCACATCTCCATGTGACTAATACCTAAAGGGTTTACTAGGGTCAATAATCTAGTTCACATCGCTATGTGATTAACACCCAAAGAGTGATCATGTTTTGCTTGTGAGAGAAGTTTAATCTATGGGTCTGCAACATTCAGATCTGTATGTATTTTGCAAATTTCTATGTCTACAGTGCTTTGCATGGAGCTACTTTAGCTAATTGCTCCCACTTTCAATATGTATCCAGATCGAGACTTAGAGTCATCTAGATCGATGTAAAAAGCTTGCATCGATGTAACTCTTTACGACGAACTCTTTTATCACCTCCATAATCAAGAAATATTTCCTTAGTCCTCTAAGGATAATTTTGACCACTGTCCAGTGATCTACTCCTAGAACACTATTGTACTCCTTTGCCAAACTCAGGGCAGGGTATACAATAGGTCTGGTACATAGCATGGCATACTTTATATAACCTATGACTGAGGCATAGGGAATGACTTTTCATTCTCTTTCTCTTTTCTGCCTTGGTCGGGTTTTGAGTCTTTACTCAACTTCACACCTTGCAACACAGGCAAGAACTCCTTCTTTGACTGTTCCATTTTGAACTACTTCAAAATCTTGTCAAGTTATGTACTCATTGAAAAAACTTATCAAGCCTCTTGATCTATCTCTATAGATCTTGATGCTCAATGTGTAAGCAGCTTCATTGAGGTCTTTCTTTGAAAAAACTCTTTTCAAACACTCCTTTATGCTTTCGAGAAAATTCTACATTATTTCCGATCAACAATATGTCATTCACATATACTTATCAGAAATGTTGTAGTGCTCCCACTCACTTTCTTGTAAATACAGGCTTCACCGCAAGTCTATATTAAACCATATTCTTTAATCACTTTATCAAAGCATATATTCCAACTCCGAGATGCTTGCACCAGTCCATAGATAAATCGTTGGAGCTTGCTCACTTTGCTAGCACCTTTAGGATTGACAAAACCTTCTGGTTGCATCATATACAACTCTTCTTTAAGAAATCCATTAAGGAATACAGTTTTGACATCCATTTGCCAGATTTCATAAAATGTGGCAACTGCTAACATGATTCGGACAAACTTTTAAGCATCAATACGAGTGAGAAAATCTCATCATAGTCAACACCTTGAAGTTGTCGAAAACATTTTTGTGGCAATTCGAGCATTGTAGATAGTAAAACTCCTATCAGCGTCCCTCTTCCTGTTGAAGATCCATTTAATCTTAATGACTCACCGATCATTGGGCAAGTCAATCAAAGTCCATACTTTGTTCTCATACATGGATCCCATCTCAGATTTCATGGCCTCAAGCCATTTCGTGGAATCTGGGCTCATCATCTTTTCCTCGTAGTTCGTAGGTTCGTCATGGTCTAGTAACATGACTTCCAGAACAGGATTACTGTAACACTCTGGTGCGGATCATACTCTGGTTGACCTACGAGGTTCGGTAGTAACTTGATCTGAAGTTTCATGATCATCATCAATAGCTTCCTCACTAATTGGTGTAGGAATCACTGGAACTGATTTTTGTGATGAACTACTTTCCAATTCGGGAGAAGGTACAATGACCACATCAAGTTCTACTTTCCTCCCACTCACTTCTTTCAAGAGAAACTCCTTCTCTAGAAAGGATCCATTCTTAGCAACGAATGTCTTGCCTTCGGATTTGTGATAGAAGGTGTACCCAACTGTCTCCTTTGGGTATCATATGAAGACACATTTCTCCGATTTGGGTTTATGCTTATCAGGATGAAACATTTCACATAAGCATCGCAACCCCAAACTTTAAGAAACGACAACTTTGGTTTCTTGCCAAACCACAATTCATATGGCGTCATCTCAACGGATTTAGATGGTGCCCTATTTAACGTGAATGCAGCTGTCTCTAATGCATAACCCCAAAACGATAGTGGTAAATCGGTAAGAGACATCATAGATTGCACCATATCTAATAAAGTACGGTTACGATTTTCGGATACACCATTACGCTATGGTGTTCCAGGTGGCGTGAGTTGCGAAACTATTCCGCATTGTTTCAAGTGAAGACCAAACTCGTAACTCAAATATTCTCCTTCACGATCAGATCGTAGAAACTTTATTTTCTTGTTATGATAATTTTCCACTTCACTCTGAAATTATTTGAAGTTTTCAAATGTTTCAGATTTATGTTTCATCAAGAAGACATACCCATATCTTACTCAAATTATCTGTGAAGGTCAGAAAATAACGATACCTGCCGCGAGCCTCAACACTCATCGGACTGCATACATCAGTATGTATTATTTCCAACAAGTCTGTTGCTCACTCCATTGTTCCGGAGAACAGAGTCTTAGTCATCTTGCCCATGAGGCATGGTTCCAAAGCATCAACTGATTCATAATCAAGTGATTCCAAAAGCCCATCAGCATGGATTTTCTTCATGTGCTTTACACCAAGATGACCTAAATGGCAGTGCACAAATAAGTTGCACTATCATTATTAATTTTGCATCTTTTGGCTTCAATATTATGAATATGTGTATCACTATGATTGAGATTCAATAAACCATTCACCTTGGGTGTATGACCATTGAAGGTTTTATTCATGTAAATAGAACAACAATTATTCTCTGACTTTAAATGAATAACGGTATTGCAATAAACATGATCAAATCATATTCATGCTTAACGCAAACACCAAATAACATTTATTTAGGTTCAACATTAATATCAAAAGTATAGGGGAGTGTGCGATGATGATTATATCAATCTTGGAACCACTTCCAACACACATCGTCGCTTCACCCTTAACTAGTGAGGGAGTCCTGGATTAGGGGGTCTCCGGACAGCCGGACTATCTCCATTGGCCGGACTGATAGACTATGAAGATACAAGATTGAAGACTTCGTCTCGTGTCCGGATGGGACTCTACTTGGCATGGAAGGCAAGCTAGGCAATACGTATATGGATATCTTCTCCTTTGTAACTGACCTTGTGTAACCCTAACCCACTCCGGTGTCTATATAAACCGAAGGTTTTTAGTCCGTAGGACAACAATCACAACATACAATCATACCGTAGGGTAGCTTCTAGGGTTTAGCCTCTCTGATCTCGTGGTAGATCTACTCTTGTAACACCCATATCATCAATATTAATCAAGCAGGACTTAGGGTTTTACCTCCATCAAGAGGGCCCAAACCTAGGTAAAACTTCGTGTCCCTTGCCTCCTGTTACCATCCGGCCTAGACGCACAGTTCGGGACCCCCTACCCGAGATCCGCCGGTTTTGACACCGACATTGGTGCTTTCATTGAGAGCTCCGCTGTGCCGTTGCCACCAGGAAGGATGTCTCGTCCCATCTTTAAAGACGGCACTATCGTTGAGGGAGTCTGGCTATCGGCCAAACTCTCCGGCTAGGTGGTTTTCTTATGACCGCCTGTTCAGCCGCCGCGCCGATGATGACTTCTCGGGTCATCGAAACCAATCTTCACGTCAACTCGGAACTCGCCGAGAAGTTAGATCCAATGGAGCTCTCTTCCCTGAACGAGCTCTTGGATCGCATCGCCGCCCTGGGAGTCGCTACAGACTACGATCAGATTGGGCCTCAACCCGATCTGAGAGAAATTAACTCTCCCCAGGTCACCCATCACGTTGCAGTGGTGGAAGAACAATGCGGCAACCCTTCATCCATCTTAAGGACTAGCTACGTCCGGATTCCCGATCCCTCCAAGTCGGATACCCGCGGAGGGGAGGATGTCACTAAAGCCTGAACCCAGAATCAGGCAGCGGGCTAGATTTATCGGAAAACATCCAAGAATCCAAACTTTCGAGTTCGGAAACTCCTTGGCCATTGAGCCTCAGATTGGGTGAGGATTCGGATTCAATTCCACCCACCCACCCAAACATACGCGATCTATCCCAAATTAGGCAAGAGCCCGAAGAAACAGTACACCATTACTGGGCCAGATTCCTCCTGGTCAAGAACTGGATAAAGCACTGCCACGATGAAGACGCAATCTCATTCTTCTCCAATAATTGCACGGACAAGGGAATCCTCAACGCCATAAGTCGTCGCAAAATTACACGCTTTGCCGACTTGGTGTCCATAATACGAAAGTACTGTGCAACGGAAAGCGCCTGGAAAACTGAAATAAAATTTTGGGATAATCCGTCCCAGAATTCAAACCCAGTCCGAAATAAAAGGGTGCACTATCACAATACACCTGGGTTAACTACCAAAAAGCAAAAGCCCTCTATGGGGCAAGGAACCGTACTGGAGGGATGGCTCAATGGACCCTGCAAAATTCATAGTACAGCGGATGCGATACCAACGCACAGCCTTTGAGCATGCTGGATACTCCGGCAGGTGGCCAAAAGTGGTGAGGATCTACTCCTCCCAAAAACCACAGAGCACCACCCCGAGGACAACAATACGGTCTTAACGGTGTTTGAGACCTTCGCGTCAAATAATAGACGGAAGCAAACACTCCGCAGCACGTCCGAAATCTGCCACATAGCAGAAAAAAAATCCTTGGAGCGACACGGCTATTACCTTCAATGCCAATGACGAGCCTAAGTTCCGAACAGCCCGAGTACCAGCCGCACTGGCCCTCAGTCCAATCATGGACAGCTTTTGACTCACCAAGGTACTCATGGACGGCGGCAGCGGATTAAACCTCATCTATGAGGAAACTCTTCAAAAGATGGAAATAGACTGGAGCCGCATTAAGCAAAGCAGCACAACCTTTTGAGGAATCATCCCCAGTCGGGAAGCACGCTGCGCTGGAAAAATCACACTAGACGTGGTATTCGGCACGCCGGATAATTACAGGTCCGAAGAAATTACATTCCAAGTGGCCCCGTTCAGCAGTGGATACCACGCTCTATTAGGGAGGGAGGCGTTTACAATCTTCCAAGCCATACCCCATTACAGGTACATGAAGCTCAAAATGCCCGGGCCCAACGGAATCATCACTCTTGTTAGTGATCCGGACATAGCACTCCGCGCCGAAAATAAGACAGCTGCACTGGCCCTTGAGGCACTATCCGAAGCCCTAGCGGCCGAAGAACTAACTACGCTGCGCTCCACGGTGAACAGGGACGACGTGATACTCGATAAAAGATCCAAGTCCACCTCCTTTAAACCGGCGGACGAAATAGTCAAATTCCAAGTCCATCCAACGGACCCTACAAAAACAGCTTCCATCGGGGCACAATTAAACCCTGATGTCGACACCGCACTACGAGAATTCCTACGCGAGAACTGGGACATTTTTGCCTGGCACCCTTCAGACATGCCAGGAATCCCACGCAGGCTGGCTAAACACAGCCTAAATATCCTAAAAGGATTCAAGCCAGTCAAGCAGGCTCTTCGATGTTTCTCCGAGCCTAAAAGACAAGCCATGGGAGAGGAACTAGCCAGGTTATTGGAGGCCGGATTCATCAGAGACATAAAACATCCGGACTGGCTGGCAAACCTGGTGATGGTACCAAAGAAGGACAAATCCTGGCACTTGTGCGTCGATTTTCAGGACCTTAACAAGGCCTGCCCAAAGGATCCCTTCCCCCTCCCTTGCATCGATCAAATCATCGATGCTACCGCAGGACACGACTCATTGTGTTTCCTCGACGCATACTCCGGCTACCATCAAATCAAAATGGCAGAGCCAGACCAAGCCACAACGACATTCATCACACCATACGGCTCACTCTGCTTCAACACAATGCCCTTCGGGCTAAAAAACGCTGGTGCAACATATCAGCGCATGATCCAGACATGCCTGGCAAACCAGATCGGCAAAACAATGGAGGCATACGTGGATGACGTGGTCATTAAAACCAAGCATGTCGAAACTCTAGTAGATGACTTGAGGCTCACATTCGACAACCTCCGAACATATGACATGAAGCTCAATCCGGAAAAATGCGTTTTCGGCGTACCAGCAGGAAAGCTCCTAGGATTCATTGTCTCTAGTAGAGGTATTGAAGCTAATCCGGCCAAAATTCGAGCGTTGTCACAGTTGGCTACCCCAATAGACCTCAAACAAATACAAAAATTAACTGGATGCATGGAGGCTCTAAGCCGCTTTATCTCCCGCTTGGGAGAAAAGGCATTACCCCTTTATCGCCTCCTCCGGCGCACCGAACACTTCGAGTGGACGGATGCCGCCACGGCTGGACTCAACAAAATAAAGGCCATATTGGCAACAAACCCAGTCGTGCTCGCGCCAAACATTGGCGAACCAATGCTATTATACATTGCGGCAACTCATCAAGTAGTAAACGCAGTGCTTGTCGTTGAGCGAGAAGAGGATGGACACAAATTTCCCCTTCAAAAGCCGGTTTACTACATGTCCACTGTCCTTACTCCATGCAAATCACGGTACCCGCATTATCAAAAGATAGCATACGCGGTATTTATGGCATCCCGGAAGCTGCGACACTACTTTCAAGAGTGTTCGATAACGGTAGCCTCGGAAGTACCACTTAACGATATTATAAACAACCGCGACGCGACGGGCCGGATTGCCAAATGGGCCATTGAGCTCCTCCCGTTCGACATAACTTACAAGCCACGGCGAGCTATTAAATCGCAAGTTTTGGCTAACTTCGTCGCTGAATGGACGGAAGCCGAACTCCCTAAAGAGTACGGCACATATTCAAACTGGATCATGCACTTCGACGACTCCAAAATGTTGGCTGGTCTGGGGGCTGGCGTCGTTTTGACGTCCCCAACAGGAGACACCGTTCAATACGTACTGCAGATAATGTATACGGACTCCAACAACATAGCCGAATATGAGGCCCTTCTACATGGTCTCCGGATGGCAGTATCCATGGGCATTCAACGCCTAGAGGTGCGCGGGGATTCAAACCTTGCAATATCCCAAATAAATGGAGACTTCGATGCCAAGGATCCAAAAATGGCCGCTTATCACAATGCCGTCCTAAAAACGTCAGCTCGATTCGAGGGGCTCGAATTTCACCATGTGGCTCGGGAAAACAATCAGGCGGCGGATATCCTCGCCCACATTGGCGCAAAACGCGACGCGGTCCCTCCCAACATTTTTCTGGGAAGGCTTTTCAAGCCATCCGTAGCATGGGAAGGGGACACCGGTAACAACAGTCCGGACCCGGCCAAAATACCCGATACCGAACTCTCTGACACAATCGGAGGCTCCGCCACCGAAATAACACAATCATCCCACGAAATAATGGCCATTATTGCCCCGTGGACTGAACCATTCCTGGCCTACCTAATTAGACAGGAACTTCCGGAGGACCAAAATGAGGCACACTGCATAGTGCGGCGATCCAAAGCCTACAGGGTCCACGAGGGAGAATTGTACAAAAAAGCGCTACCGGAGTCCTTCAAAGGTGCATCTACAAAGAGGAAGGGCGGAATCTTTTGGCAGAAATTCACGCCGGACTCGACGGTCATCACGCCGCAGCCGGGGCTCTTGTAAGCAAGGCCTTCCGCACAGGATTTTATTGGCCAACGGCCCGGCAGATGCACATGACTTGGTCCAACGTTGCACCGCTTGCCAGCTCTTTGCAAATCAAAGCCACATGCCACCCACCGCCCTCCAAACGATCCCCATTACATGGCCCTTCGTGGTCTGGGGGCTTGTCATGGTCGGACCCCTTAAAGGGGGAACCCACAAGAAAAAATACTTATTGGTCATGGTGGATAAATTCACCAAATGGATAGAGGCTAAACCGGTAAAAACAGCCGAATCCGGACCGGTGATAGATTTCATATCCGGGGTTGTACACTGTTATGGTGTCCCCCACAGCATCATCACTGATAACGGCACGAACTTCACGGCCGACGAGGTAAAACTCTGGTGCAGCAAAATGGGCATCAAGCTCGATTACGCTTCCGTCTATCACCCACAAACCAACGGTCAAGTCGTGTAACACCCTCGATGCGACTATATCTCCCACGTGTCGAGGCACGACTTAGAGGCATAATCGCATTGAAGACATATGTCGCAAGTTAGGCAATCTTCACAACATCCCATGAAATATAAATCATAAAGGGGAGATAACATAGTTGGCTTACACTCGCCACGTCAATCAAGTACATAAATAACATTACATCATCCAAACACTCATGGCCCGACTACGGCGCCAAAATAAAAGATAACCCAACATGCGACACGGTCCCGATCACCCCCAACTGGGCACCACTACTGATCATCAGGAAAGGAAACATAGTAACGTTGAGAGTCTTCGTCGAACTCCCAGTTGAGCTCAAACGCGTCACCTGGAGCGGAATCATCAGGCCCTGCATCTGGTGTAATAGTAATCTGTGAGCCACAGGGACTCAGCAATCTCGCACCCTCGCGATCAAGACTATTTAAGCTTATAGGTAAGGCAAGGTAAATATGTGGAGCTGCAGCAAGCGACTAGCAAAAATATGGTGGCTAACTTATTCGCAAAAGAGAGCGAGAAGAGGAGGCAAAGCGCGAGCGAGAAACTAGAGGACAACCTGCGCAAACATTACTCCACCACCGTGTCCACTTCCCAGACTCCGCCGAGAAGAGGCCATCACGGCAACACACTCAGTTGATTCATTTTAATTAAATTAAGGTTCAAGTTATCTACAACCGGACATTAACAAATTCCCATCTGCCCATAACCGCGGGCACGACTTTCGAAAGTTGAAATCCCAGCAGGGGAGTCCCAACTTAGCCCATGAAAAGCTCTCACGGTCAACGAAGAAATAGACCTCCTCCCAAGATGTTCCGATCAGACTCGGTATCTCGGTTCTTCAAGACACTTCGACAGGTTAAAACAAGACCAGCAACACCGCCCGAATGTGCCGACAAATCCCGATAGGAGCTGCACATATCTCGTTCTCAGGGCACACTCAGATGAGCAAGACATCGGGTAGGCCAGCCCAGAGTTGCCCCTGGTAGCCCCGGACATCACTCGGTTGGACCAACACTCAGAGGAGCACTGGCCCGGGGGGGCTAAAATAAGATGACCCTCGGGCTCCAGAAACCCAAGGGAAAAGAGGCTAGGTGGCAAATGGTAAAACCAAGGTTGCGCATTGCTGGAAAAGCTTTAATCTAGGCGAACTATCAAGGGGTTCCCATTATAACCCAACCGCGTAAGGAACACAAAATCCGAGAACATAACACCGATATGACGGAAACTAGGGCAGCAAGAGTGGAACAAAACACTAGGCGAGAGGCCGAGCCTTCCACCCTTTACCAAGTATATAGATGCATTAAGATAACATGGCAATATAATGATATCCCAACAAGTAAATAAATGTTCCAACAAGGAACGGCCTCCGATCTTCACCTGCAACTAGCAACGCTATAAGAGGGGCTGAGCAAAGCGGTAACATAGCCAATCAACGGTTTGCTAGGACAAGGTGGGTTAGAGGTTTGACATGGAAATTTGGGAGGCTTGAAAGCAAGTGGTAGGCATCGTAGCATTGGTATAGCAAAAGAGCGAGCAAACTAGCATAGCAAAGATAGTAGTGATTTCGAGGGTATGATCATCTTGCCTGCAAAGTTGTCAGAGTTGACTGGATCCTCGAAAGCAAACTCAAGGGGCTCCTCGTTAGCGAACTCGTCTCCCGGCTCTACCCAAACAAGACAAACAAGCAACAAGGACACAATCAACCACGTGCAAGGATCAAACAAGATGATGCAAAGATGTTATGCTATGCGGGATGCGATGCGGGATGCAAATGCAAGATATGACAAGGAATGCATGAACCTGGCCTCAACTTGGGAATCTAAGTGTGCCACGGGAAAAATGAGATGAAATCGCCTGAAAACGATATAAAGAACACCGGAATCGGAGTTACGGTTTGGAAATGGCAAGCAATTCAAATATGACACCGGTCTGCGATTTACAGCAAGTAGGCATCTAAATGCAATGAGATGAACATGCTACAGTACCCAAACATGACAACAAAACACATGGCAGGGATGCATTCAAGATGCGTAACAAAAGTCTAGCACTGAGCTACGGCCAATTCATCGATTAACAGGTTCAAACAAGATGGCAAAAATGCATATGGCAAACAGATCTCAGACTTAGTGAAATTAACACTTGTCTGGAATTTCAGATCAGGTAGCTCTCTTCGGAGCAACAAAACTACATGCTACCGGAACTGAACATGGCAAACTAAAGCATGGCATGGAGCTACTCAAGGAGCTTAACAAAAATCCCTTAGTGACCTTGAGCCAAAAGGGACCAGAAAATACAATTGCAAGCATGTGAACATAGCAAAAACATAATCAGTTCTCAGACTTGGTGAAAACTGAAGCATGCTGAAAACAGATATCAAGTAGGCATGTTTACGAGCTTGATGCACTCACTACGGTGCAAGTCATGATAAGCTAAGCATACACCCATCAAGAATACACAAAATTCAAGCTAGACATGGCAAGAACAATAGCATAGCATGCATGGATCAACTACAACATCATCGGCAAAATTGCAAACAAGTTGACAATGTGCCCAGATTCACAAAGTAGCAAAAGTAGAGCTCGATTGACTCAAGCTAGGGTGCTCCATAATTTCAAACAAAGACATGGATGGATATAGCACTACAAGATTAATAAAACATTCTTACTAATCATCCTCAAAAGAGGCATGGATCACTAGGAAACATCATGAACATATGGCCATATGAGATAAACAGATCAAGGACTTAGTGGAATTGCTAAGTCCCTGAAATCAGAATTATCAAGTGCACCATTTTGCAAGCTTGTTCTAGTCACCACACACATCACAAAAATACATGGGTTTCACCTCTGGAAAGATGACAAAACCCTTAACAAAACATATGTAGAACTCATGGGCATAACATGCACACATTAATCATGGCAAAAATGACAAAAACCTAAATGGAGCAGCAGATCTAAGAATTATCCCAAGTAGCCCTCTTCTAACAGAATTTAGGGCATCAAGATGAACTCAAATGAAAATGATGCAATGGAATGAAATTATGTACTCTCTGAGGTGAACATTTTGATATGCTATATGCCCAAATCGGAGTTACGGATGCAAAGATACGATGCTATGAACATGGGCACTTGGATCTGGGATTTCAAGGACTTAGAAGAAAAAAAACCTCCGGATCTAGGGTTTGACCCAGCACGGAAAACGAGGTTCGTCGCCGGAGTAGGAGGGAGAGGCCGAGAGGGCGGCGAGGTGGCGCGGACGCGGCGGCCGGGGCGGCGAGCGGCGCCGCGGGGGCGTCGGGGCGGCGCGGCGACCTGGGAGGAGAGGCGGCGGTCCCGGCGTCGGGGAGGCACGCCGGCCGGCGAGGGGCGTGTGCGGCGGAGGGCGACGGGGCGCGGCGCCGTGGAGCAAGGAGGCAGGCGGCGGGGCGCGTGAGGCCCGGCTCGGCGGCGGGGAGGGCCGCGCGCGGGCCAGGCGGGCCGGCGCGGGCGAGGCGGCGGGGATGTGGGCGCACGTCCATGTGGCGCTCTGCGATAGGTCCGGGCGGGCGGCGGACGGTGTCAGGCCGGCACGGACGTGTCCAACACGGCGCGGTGGATTTTTTTTAGGGTTAGAGGAGGAGGGGATCCGGGATTTTTGGGGAGAGGCCTTTATATAGGCATAGAGGGAGCTAGGAGAGTCCAAATGAGGTGCGGTTTTCGGCCACGCAATCGTGATCGAACGCTATAGATGATGGAGAAGGCTTAGGTGGGTTTTGGGCCAAATTGGAGGGGTGTTGGGCTGCAACACACACGAGGCCTTTTCGGTCCCTCGGTTAACCGTTGGAATATCAAACGAAGTCCAAAAGGCACGAAACTTGACAGGCGGTCTACCGGTAGTAAACCAAGGCCGCTTGGTAAGTCTCGGTCCAATCCGGAAATGTTTAATCCCCACACGCGAAAGAAAGCTAGAAATGACCACCGGAGGGGAACGAAGCGCCGGAATGCAAAACGGACAATGGGGAAAATGCTCGAATGCATGAGACGAACACGTATGCAAATGCAATGCACATGATGACATGATATGAGATGCATGACAACGACAAGAACACACGGAGACAAAAACCCGAACCCGAGAAAATAAAATAACTTAACGCCGAAAACGGCAAGAGTTGGAGTACAAATTGGGAAAGTTACATCCGGGGTGTTACAACACTCCACCACTATGAAAGGATCTCGTCCCGAGATCTAGTACTGAAAGAACGCCGGGTATTCAGAACGGAGGTGATCCTCACGTTCCCATGTAGCTTCACGGTCGGAATGGTGTGACCACTTGACTTTGAGAAATTTGATTGACTTGTTGCGAGTCCTGCGTTCAGTCTCTTCAAGAATAGCAACTGGGTGCTCACGATAAGAAAGATCTTCTTGGAGCTCAATGTCCTCGAAGTTGACGATGCGGTCAGGAGTCTTGAAGCACTTTCGGAGCTGAGAGACATGGAACACGTCATGAACATTTGCAAAGTTTGAAGGAAGCTTGAGTTGATAGGCGAGGTCGCCTCTCTTGCTCACAATCTTGAAAGGTCCCATGTATCTAGGGGCAAGCTTCCCTTTGATACCGAAGCAACGAGTACCTTTCATAGGAGAGACGCGGAGGTAAACATGATCTCCGATCTCGAAAGCCAAATCACGGTGCTTACTATCATAGTAGCTCTTCTGGCGGGATTGGGCTGCTTTGAGGTTATCACGAATGACTTTGCACATTTCCTTTGCCTCTGTGATTAAGTCATTACCCAAAAGCTGACGTTCACCGGTTTCAGACCAGTTGAGAGGGGTACGGCACTTCCTGCCATACAGAATTTTAAATGGGGCCTTGCCCGAACTTGCTTGAAAACTGTTGTTGTAGGAGAATTCAGCATAAGGAAGACAATCCTCCCACTTCATGCCGAAGGAGATCACACAAGCCCTGAGCATATCTTCAAGAATCTGATTGACACGCTCAACTTGACCGCTAGTTTGAGGATGGAAAGCTGTGCTGAAGCGGATGTTCGTGCCCATGGCCTTCTGAAAAGAATCCCAAAACTTGGATGTAAAGATGCTGCCACGGTCTGAAGAGATCACTTGTGGAATACCGTGCAGATAGACAATCCGAGAGGTATAGAGTTCCGCCAATTGAGCTGCAGTGATCGACTCTTTGATAGGCAGAAAGTGAGCCACTTTGGTGAGTTTGTCGATGACAACGAATATAGCATCATTGCCACGCTTGGACTTTGGAAACCCAGTCACGAAGTCCATTTCAATGTGGTCAAACTTCCATTCTGGAATGGCAGGAGGTTGGAGGAGACCTGCTGGCCTTTGGTGTTCTGCCTTCACTCTTCTGCAGACATCACATTCATTCACGAATTGAGCAATCTCGCGCTTCATTCGAGTCCACCAATAAGCCTGCTTAAGGTCCTGATACATCTTCGTGCTCCCAGGGTGGATGGAGAGGAGAGAATTGTGAGCCTCGTTCATGATCACTTTACGGAGGTCACCTTTGGGTACAACAATACGATCCTCGAAGAAGAGAGTATCCTTGTCATCAAGGCGGTAGCACTTGTACTTGGGTTGACTCTTGGCAATCCCAATCTTCACCTTTTTCACCATAGCATCAAGAAGTTGGGCTTGGCGAATCTGATCTTCCAAGGTAGGAGAGACTTGAAGGTTGGCGAGGAAACCTTGAGGAACAACTTGCAGGTTAAGTTTGCGGAAAGCTTCACAAAGCTCGGGTTGATAAGGCTTAAGTATCAGACTGTTGCTGTAAGCTTTCCTGCTCAATGCGTCAGCAATCACATTGGCCTTGCCTGGAGTATACTCGATACTCGGATAATACTCTTGAATCATTTTGACCCATCGAGTTTTCCTGAGGTTGAGATTAGGCTGAGTGAAGATGTACTTGAGACTCTTGTGATCACTGAAAATGTCCACTTTTCTTCCCAATAAGAGATGTCTCCAAGTCAAAAGAGCATGCACAACTGCCGCCAACTCGAGATCATGAGTGGGGTAGTTCTTCTCGTTAGGCTTCAATTGGCGAGAGGTATAAGCAACAACTTTCTTCTCTTGCATCAATACTGCGCCAAGACCTTGGGGAGAGGCATCACAAAAGACCTCGTACGGTTTGGATTCATCAGGCGGAGTCAGAACTGGAGCAGTGATCAATTTCTCTTTCAAAGTGTTGAAAGCAATATCACACTCCGGAGACCAAACGTACTTGACGTCCTTCTGGAGAAGATTAGAGAGAGGCTTCGCGATCTTAGAAAAGTTTTCAACGAATCTTCGGCAATAGCTTGCGAGACCGAGGAAGCTACGGAGTTGCTTCACGTTCTGAGGAGGTTCCCAATTCACAATTGCAGACACCTTCTCAGGATTCATGGCAATGCCCTTGGCAGAAATGATATAACCAAGATAAAGAACCTCATCGAGCCAAAATTCACACTTGGAGAACTTGGCGTAGAACTGATGTTCCCTGAGCTTATCAAGAACCAAACGCAAGTGCTTGGCATGATCTTCCTTGTTCTTCGAGAAACCAGAATGTCGTCGAGATAGACCAAAACAAAGTCATTGGTGTAGGCGTCGAAGATGAAGTTCATCATGCGAGAGAACGTCGAAGGAGCGTTGACGAGGCCAAAATACATGACAGTGTATTCATATGAACCATAGCTTGTCCTGAAAGCCGTCTTGGGAATATCTTGAGTTGTTCGAACAGCTCGTTGATGTTGGGAAGTGGGTATTTGTTCTTGATGGTCTTCTTGTTCAATGGACGGTAATCAACACAAAGCCGGTCCGTTCCATCCTTCTTCTTCACAAAAAGAACACCACAACCCCACGGAGAAGAACTAGGCCGGATGAGACCCATTTTCTCTTGAATATCGAGTTGCTTCTTCAGCTCCTTCAACTCTTCAGGTCCGAGCTTGTAAGGACGTTTGCACACAGGTTTCGTGCCAGGCTCAAGATCAATAACGAATTCAACTGGCCGGTGTAGAGGCATTCCTGGAAGCTCTTCTGGAAAGATGTCTTGATATTCGCAAACGACTGGAATTTGTGAGATAGCATCCAGTTCACCCTTCTCTTTGAGAGAAAACAGACGGATAGTATCATCACGAGCGGCAAAGACAATAACATCCTCAGACGAATGTTTCAATTGAATCTACCTGGCTGCACAATCAAGATGCGCCTTGTGCTTAGAAAGCCAATCCATTCCGAGAATAAGATCAATATCCGAGTTACCAAGAACCATTGGAGAAGAAAGAAACTTGTAATCGCCCAACGTGATAGTAACATCCGGAGCCATCATTTTGGTGTTCATGAACAAACCCGGAGAAGAAACCGCTATCAGCTTAGGCAAATCAATAGTATGCACATCATGCATAGATGCAAAAGGCTTCGATAAAAATGATAAGGATGCACCAGTGTCAAAAAGAACTCTTGCGGGAATGTCATTAACAGGAAGGTTACCCATGATCACATCTGGTGAGTCCTCTGCCTGAGCTGCATTCAGCAAGTTGACCTTGGCGGACTTGGTGTTATGCTTGACCATAGCTGTACTTGCCGATCTGACAGGAGGAGGAGGAGGAAGACGCCTCTGGTTGAAACACTTGTTGGCATAGTGACCCTTCTATTGGCACTTGTTGCACGTGACCTCTAAAAGCAGACAGTGATACGGAGCACTCGATCTTGGAGCTTGAGACGAAGTCTTGTTCTGAAAGCCAGGGTTGGGTGGGTGGGAAGAACCATTGCCACCTTTGCTCTTCTGCTGATACGGCTCACGGAACGGAGGAGGAGGAAGCCAATACTTCTGCTACTTGACCACTTGAGTAGAGGAAGAAGGAGTAACATCTCTCACTCGCTTCTTGGAAGCATCACACCTCAACTGAGCAGCCTCTTGCTTCAGTGCCATGTTGTAGAACTCATCGTATCTCAAGGGCTCGAAAAGAACAAGAGCTAGCTATATTTCTTCTCTGAGACCACCTCTGAACTGGTATATCATGCTCTTCTCATCAGGCACGTCCTGCTTGGCAAAGCGGGCGAGCTTCTGAAACAACTTGTTGTAGTCATAGACAGACAAAGAGCCTTGCTTCAAGTTGCGCAATTCCTCACGCTTGCTTTCAACCACGCTTTGAGGAATATGATGAGCTCGGAATTCTTGACGGAATTCATCCCAGGTGATAACACGTCCACCTCTGGAATCCTTGTACTGCTGAAACCATTCTGCAGCTTGATCTTTGAGTTGGAAGGAAGCGAACTTGACGAAGTCCTCAGGCCTGACGTTACTGCACTCGAAATGCTTGCACAGATCCACAAGCCAATTGTCAGCATCGGTTGCCTCAACACAATTGCTGAAAGTATTTGGCCTGTTAGCAAGAAACTGGTTGAGTGTAGCAAAGTGATTCTGATTGTTGCCTTGGTTCCCTTGGTTGCCTTGATTACGCTCTTCGAGAATTTGCATGATCAACTGTGTGTTTGCATTGGTTGTGGCCATCACAGCTTGCCATGCCTCTGGAGGAGGTGGAGGTGGTGGCGGATTAGGATTCGGAGTCGTGCGCGTTGGAGGAGCCATCCTGAAGAGGTTGACCACCATTAGCACAATGATAGACAAATATTGAAGCTGAATCCAACGGAATGAAAATTGCAACATATAGTCTTCACATCCGAACAAAGTGAACGAATGCAATCCTCTTGAAATGGTCACATATCCATAAATTGAGAAGCCACGTAGAATTAAGGTAGAGACATAAATCAACAAGGCACGGATAAAGAACGAATAATCGGTAAGAAATCCCAATCTCAAACCAATATACGTGGAAGAAGAACTAGAGCTACTAGAATTCCCACCTATGAAACTCCCGAACCTTTCTGGATATGCAATCAGGTGTTGGGGATACAGGGGAAGCATAATATCTCACCCAAACTAGCAAATCCTACATCCAGCTGTATCCATCCTTCAACACATAACCAAGAAACCTTCGGAAACCATCTACCTCAACTTTCGAAAAGCATCCGTTATACAAGTTATGGCGATACTCCCGAACTCCCGCCCCAGTACTGGGTGGCATCGAGGTTATCTCACCAACAAACTACATAAAAGAGATTTTCGATGTCGGCGTACTAAACTCAGGTATTCCAGAATTGCAACGATAAAATTATGACGACAACACCTCAGAGCTCAACTCCCTGGGACACTTCCACAAAACCCCTGACAGGAGGCACCAAGACAATGTTCTCATCATAAAAACATCGGAACGATTCCAAGATACCCGCGTAATCCTAAAAAATTTTTTTAGTGAAATTTGAGAAGAGAAGAGTCAAAACTCTACGTCAGGATGCCTTACCAGAGCGATGAGGAGACTGGGAAGTAAAAAGAATTCCTAAACTCTCCGATATATAATTCCTAATGACTCAAAACATTTTTCTAGACACAACTCGACCGCTAAAAACGATCAAGCAATGGGGCTCCTAAGGTCGGGGAAGGCTCTGATGACCAACTTGTAACACCCTCGATGCGGCTATATCTCCCACGTGTCGAGGCACGACTTAGAGGCATAATCGCATTGAAGGCATATGTCGCAAGTTAGGCAATCTTCACAACATCCCATGTAATATAAATCATAAAGGGGAGATAACATAGTTGGCTTACACTCGCCACGTCAATCAGGTACATAAATAACATTACATCATCCAAACACTCATGGCCCGACTACGGCGCCAAAATAAAAGATAACCCAACATGCGAAACGGTCCCGATCACCCCCAACTGGGCACCACTACTGATCATCAGGAAAGGAAACATAGTAACATTGAGAGTCTTCGTCGAACTCCCACTTGAGCTCAAACGCGTCACCTGGAGCGGAATCATCAGGCCCTGCATCTGGTGTAATAGTAACCTGTGAGCCATAGGGACTCAGCAATCTCGCACCCTCGCGATCAAGACTATTTAAGCTTATAGGTAAGGCAAGGTAAATATGTGGAGCTGCAGCAAGCGACTAGCAAAAATATGGTGGCTAACTTATTCGCAAAAGACAGCGAGAACAGGAGGCAAAGCGCGAGTGAGAAACTAGAGGACAACCTGCGCAAACATTACTCCAACACCGTGTCCACTTCCCGGACTCCGCCGAGAAGAGGCCATCATGGCAACACACTCAGTTGATTCATTTTAATTAAATTAAGGTTCAAGTTATCTACAACCGGACATTAACAAATTCCCATCTGCCCATAACCGCGGGCACGGCTTTCGAAAGTTCAAATCCCTGCAGGGGAGTCCCAACTTAGCCCATGACAAGCTCTCACGGTCAACGAAGGAATAGACCTCCTCCCAAGACATTCCGATCAGACTCGGTATCTCGGTTCTTCAAGACACTTCGACAGGTTAAAACAAGACCAGCAACACCGCCCGAATGTGCCGACAAATCCCGATAGGAGCTGCACATATCTCGTTCTCAGGGCATACTCAGATGAGCAAGACGTCGGGTAGGCCAGCCCAGAGTTGCCCCTGGTAGCCCCGGACATCGCTTGGTTGGACCAACACTCAGAGGAGCACTGGCCCAGGGGGGGGCTAAAATAAGATGACCCTCGGGCTTCGGAAACCCAAGGGAAAAGAGGCTAGGTGGCAAATGGTAAAACCAAGGTTGGGCATTGCTGGAAAAGCTTTAATCTAGGCGAACTATCAAGGGGTTCCCATTATAACCCAACCGCGTAAGGAACACAAAATCCGGGAACATAACACCGATATGACGGAAACTAGGGCGGCAAGAGTGGAACAAAACACTAGGCGAGAGGCCGAGCCTTCCACCCTTACCAAGTATATAGATGCATTAAGATAACATGGCAATATAATGATATCCCAACAAGTAAATAAATGTTCCAACAAGGAACGGCCTCCGATCTTCACCTGCAACTAGCAACGCTATAAGAGGGGCTGAGCAAAGCGGTAACATAGCCAACCAACGGTTTGCTAGGACAAGGTGGGTTAGAGGTTTGACATGGCAATTTGGGAGGCTTGAAAGCAAGTGGTAGGCATCATAGCATTGGTATAGCAAAAGAGCGAGCAAACTAGCATAGCAAAGATAGTAGTGATTTCGAGGGTATGATCATCTTGCCTGCAAAGTTGTCAGAGTTAACTGGATCCTCGAAAGCAAACTCAACGGGATCCTCGTTAGAGAACTCGTCTCCCGGCTCTACCCAAACAAGACAAACAAGCAACAAGGACACAATCAACCACGTGCAAGGATCAAACAAGATGATGCAAAGATGATATGCTATGCCGGATGCGATGCGGGATGCAAATGCAAGATATGACAAGGAATGCATGAACCTGGCCTCAACTTGGGAATCCAAGTATTCCACTGGAAAAATGAGATGAAATCGCTTGAAAACGATATAAAGAACACCGGAATCGGAGTTACGGTTTGGAAATGACACCGGTCTGCGATTTATAGCAAGTAGGCATCTAAATGCAATGAGATGAACATGCTACAGCACCCAAACATGACAACAAAACACATGGAAGGGATGCATTCAAGATGCTTAACAAAAGTCTAGCACTGAGCTATGGCTAATTCATCCATTAACAGGTTCAAACAAGCATGGCAAAAATGCATATGGCAAACAGATCTTAGACAGTGAAATTAACACTTGTCTGGAATTTCAGATCAGGTAGCTCTCTTCGGAGCAACAAAACTACATGCTACAGGAACTGAACATGGCAAAGTAAAGCATGGAATGGAGCTACTCAAGGAGCTTAACAAAAGTCCCTTAGTGACCTTGAGCCAAAGGGATCAGAAAATACAATTGCAAGCATGTGAACATAGCAAAAACATAATCAGTTCTCAGACTTGGTGAAAACTGAAGCATGCTGAAAACAGATATCAAGTAGGCATGTTTACGAGCTCGATGCACTCACTACGGTGCAAGTCATGATAAGCTAAGCATACACCCATCAAGAATACACAAAATGCAAGCTAGACATCGCAAGAACAATAGCATAGCATGCGCGGATCAACTACAACATCATCGGCAAAATTGCAAACAAGTTGACAATCTGCCCAGATTCACAAAGTAGCAAAAGTAGAGCTTGATTGACTCAAGCTAGGGTGCTCAATAATTCCAAACAAAGACATGGATGGATAGATCACTACAAGATTAATAAAACATCCTTACTGATCATCCTCAAAAGAGGCACGGATCACTAGGAAACAACATTAACATATGGCCATATGAGATAAAAAGATCAAGGACTTAGTGGAATTGCTAAGTCCCTGAAATCAGAATTATCAAGTGCACCACTTTGCAACCTTATGCTAGTCACCACACACATCACAAAAATACATGGGTTGCACCTCTGGAAAGATGACAAAACCCTTAACAAAACATATGTAGAACTCATGGGCATAACATGCACACATTAATCATGGCAAAAATGACAAAAACCTAAATGGAGCAGCAGATCTGACAATTATCCCAAGTACCCTCTTCTAACAGCATTTCAGGCATCAAGATGAACTCAAATGAAAATGATGCAATGGAATGAAATGATGTACTCTCTGAGGTGAACATTTTGATATGCTATATGCCCAAATCGGAGTTACGGATGCAAAGATACGATGCTATGAACATGGGCACTTGGATCTGGGATTTCGAGGACTTAGAAGAAAAACAACCTCCGGATCTAGGGTTTGACCCGGCACGCAAAACGAGGTTCGTCGCCGGGGCTTCACCGGAGTAGGAGGGAGAGGCCGAGAGGGCGGCGAGCGGCGCCGCGGGGGCGTCGGGGCGGCGCAGCGACCCGGGAGGAGAGGCGGCGGTCCCGGCGTCGGGGAGGCACGCCGGCGGGCGAGGGGCGTGTGCGGCGGAGGGCGACGGGGCGCGGCGCCGTGGAGCGAGGAGGTAGGCGGCGGGGCGCGCGACGCCCGGCTCGGCGGCGGGGAGGGCCGCGCGCGGGCCAGGCGGGCCGGCGCGGGCGAGGCGGCAGGGATGTGGGCGCACGTCCACGTGGCGCCCTGCGATAGGTCCGGGCGGGCGGCGGACGGTGTCAGGCCGGCACGGACGTATCCGGCGCGGCGCGGTGGATTTTTTTTAGGGTTAGAGGAGGAGGGGATCCGGGATTTTTTGGGAGAGGCCTTTGTATAGGCATAGATGGAGCTAGGAGAGTCCAAATGAGGTGCGGTTTTCGACAAGCGATCGTGATCGAACGCTCTAGATGATGGAGAAGGCTTAGGTGGGTTTTGGGCCAAATTGGAGGGGTGTTGGGCTGCAACACACACGAGGCCTTTTCGGTCCCTCGGTTAACCGTTGGAATATCAAACGAAGTCCAAATGGCACGAAACTTGACAGGCGGTCTACCGGTAGTAAACCAAGGTCGCTTGGCAAGTCTCAGTCCAATCCGGAAATGTTTAACCCCCACACGCGAAAGAAAGCTAGAAATGACCACCGGAGGGGAACGAAGCGCTGGAATGCAAAACGGACAATGGGGAAAATGCTCGAATGCATGATATGAACACGTATGCAAATGCAATGCACATGATGACATGATATGAGATGCATGACAACGACAACAAAACACGGAGAAAAAAACCCGAACCCGAGAAAATAAAATAACTTAACGCCGAAAACGGCAAGAGTTGGAGTACAAATTGGGAAAGTTACATCCGGGGTGTTACAAGTCGAACGAGCAAATGGTCTTATAATGAGTGGCATTAAACCCCGATTAGTGTGCTCCCTAACGAAGTCCGATACCCGATGGGTAGAGGAGCTCGACTCCATACTCTGGGGACTGCGGACCACGCCGAATCGTAATACCGGATATACACCATTTTTTATGGTGTACGGCGCAGAGGCAGACCTGCCCTGTGACATAATTCATGACTCACCTCGAGTGCGCATGTACGGAGAAAGAGAAGCCGAGCTTGATCGGCAGGACGGTCTGGACACATTGGAGGAAGACCGCAACGTAGCCAAAGCCCGTTCCGCATTTTACCAGCAGCAGGCTCACAAATACCAAAGCAGAGAAGTACGGGCCAAAACTTATAACGTTGGCGAACTAGTTCTACGGCTGCCGGACAAGAAAAAGAGCAAGCTCGAGCCCAAATGGGAAGGTCCCTTCATTATCGACCAAGTTCTGACCGGTGGAGCGTACCGACTGCGGGATGCATCGACCAGTCGACTCGAGCCGAACCCATGGAACGCAGCCAGGCTCCGAAGATTCTACGCCTAGCTCCGGACTTTACGTTAGTCCCCTCCCTTCGTCCATTTTCTGCATATGCATCATTTGTCTTGTTTCCCTTTCTTTCTTTTTATTTCCCTAGGCCTTCAAGGATCACCTTGTGCCTCACTCATACATCATAGATGCGCTAGCCGCACTCTTCATACCTGGGGGCTTCTCTCATGGAAGCTTAAATTATTTACCTGGGCCCAACGCCCAACACATGTGTTATAGTTCCGCATGTACCTTTTTTCACCATTATATGCATCGATATGACTTAAGTTTTGGCCAAGCTGGGTTGCATGGCTCTTGTATTTATGCCCTACGTTCCCGTTAATTTGGCTAGGGCATAAGGGGAGCACCTCTACGATTGTTACCGCCGGGTCAGCCGAACGTGTACCTCAGACTAGGTGAAGCCGAAAGCTAGCGTTCTTAAGAGAATATTCGGTCGGTGAACAAAAGATGACTTTTATTTATTATCCATATCTGCCCCCAGACGTTTTCACTGCGCTTCTTGTCGCAGTCTGCACATGCACTTTAGGGCATGCCTACCCAGGGAAAGGAACCCTTAACGGAACTATTCTCTCTGGAAGATGTTTCTTACTACCCATGTAATATAACATAACTAGTTGGGCACTTGTCTGATAAAGCACTAATGACCCCTACGGCTGGTCTCCACGCATGCCCCGGTTCTTATATAACCGAGAGGGTATTCGGATACACTCCAGACTGTCGGGTCCTGAGGTTGAAGCGAAAAGGTCCGCCACGACAAACGATCTATAATCCGGCTAGAAGACATCATATATGTCACTTTAAAATTACATAGTCAATTTGACTGGTTGAATTCCTCTTCAATGCCCTCCAATAGGCTGTCTAGTCTACAGTCCTGTTGGGAATACTTTGCGGCTAATTCTACTTGGCCGTACACTAAATTCACAGGAATCTCCTTGCCATCAGGCCCCACAGGTCCAACTTTGGCCATGTGGTTCGGGTTAGCCTTCGTGTACCGTGTCTTCACCATTGCCCAAGCTTCCCTGGTGCCCTGACGGCAGGCCGATATCTTCCATAGTCGGAAACGCCGTCGTGCTCCCTTCAGCTTTTCTGCAAGCTCTCCAAGGCCTTCGGGTATGGAGACGGACGGCCACAAGGCCTGGGCAATGCCTTGCATCACCTACCGAACTCGTTCATGTAACTGTGTGAGCTCGGGAAGAAGATCACCCGTTGAACTAGGCATCTCCTCAGCAGGACGACCTGTTAGCATACCTACACACATAACTCAGTCAGCCAGCCTCCTCGCCGAACTCTTTTTCAAAGTTCATTCAAGCACTTACTAAATATGCCGCGTCGAAGCCACCGATTCTCCTTAACAGAGTCCGACAGTTGGGCATGAACATCTTTTAGTTCCACGCCCAGCTTGGTGTTGGCATCTTGGAGATCATTCTTCTCCTGCCTCACCCTCGTAAGCACGCTCTCACCGGCCTTCAGCTGGCGTATGAGCTGTTGCTTATCCGGATTCACCCTAGCGTCATCTGCAATTTTATCATCAGATCTGCATATAAAGCCGCACTCTAATACGGTACTTATCATTTGACGGATATGATACCAGAGGGGGTCTCTTTGGGCTCCCCTGCTGCGGCCATTGCGGCCTGGAGTTGAGCTTTACACTCTTCCAGCTCCTGGGACAGTTGAGTATTCTTTTCTGTAAGAACCTACATAACAAATGATCCTTAAATCAGTTATCCTAACTGTTTCAAGTCTCAGGGGCTACTGATATATATAATCATCAAATTTTCTCACCTGTATGTCTTTTACATACTGCTCCGTGGCTCTGGCTAGACCATTTTGAGCGGCACGGAGGTGTGCGTCTCCCGAGTTGAAAGCATCACGAAGAACAGTCCGGCGACGCCTGTGGTTCATGGCACTTTCCACCTCGGAAGGGGTGGCGGACAGTCTATCTGTATCCTTTGTCGGAGGAGCACCCGGCGCATGCCTTGTACTCGTTCCCACCTTTGAGTCCGACCTTCGAGCCTGGCTTGTGGAGGCGCGATTGGTAGCCTCTCCGGGCATAGTCCGGCGAGCGCTCTTTTTCCTGAAAAGAAGGCATGGGCGTTAATATGCCTCTATAACTAATGTCTTGCAATAAAGACGACGCGCCATACCGCTGCGCCGGTGCCTCAATCCAGACTGCAGATCTTTTCAGCCTGCCTGGCCTAGCGGCCCCTTGTTGGCTAGTTGTCACAGGCTCGGCCTTCTGCCCCGAGGACCTCCCCTGCAAGACACGGCTGTTATGCGGCAATAGAAAAAAAAGAGCACAAGGACGGATCCCTTTTTAAGTGCTGGGATTTCGGTCTCAGTCACCTGTGAGGCTGGAACTAGCCCAAGGTAATCGACTGTAATGCCACCAAGGTATTGTCATTACTCCCTTGGTAAAAAAAAACCCGTCGATCAGCTCCACGGATATGTCCGGATCCTCCTGGGAGGCCGGGTCAATGGACCGTCCAGGGTCCTCGGGCTGTGGAGGAGGGTTGTTTATCTCCTTTACGGCCTGGCACGGCTCCTGCGATAAAATCACCGGAATGAATACGTATGGGCGAGAAAAAGTCTCCGCTTACCCAGCTCGGAGGATTGTACATAGAGAATCCGCCCTGCGGGTTGACACGGAGGAATTGCTCCTCTTCTCCCTTATACAAAGTGGACAAGATCTTTGTTAGGTCAGCAGCCGATCCCGGCCCTTTGCGGCCGTGGCGGGTGGCGTCATCCTCCCCGTTGAAGTCCCACATGGGGTGGCCTCTATACTGGAGCGGCTGCACCCCCCGCATAATGCATATAGCCATGACCTTGATCATGGTCAATCTGGATCGAGCTAAAGAGCTTATCCGGCTCATCAGATAAAGAATGTCTCGGTCGTCTTCCTCTAGGGGGCTCCATGGACGCCAGCTCTGGCGCTTCTTCAATGGGGCGTTGTCGAACTCAGGAAGGCCGATCCGGAAGGGGGACATCTTCTATATAAAACCATTCTAAAGGCCAGTCTTCAGACGTCTTCTTCGGGGTCCCGGATAGGTATCCGGTCCCAGCAATACGCCACACTTCGGCTCCACCCACTTGATATATTGATCCCTTCTTAGAACGGGGCACAAGGCAGAACAGCTTCTTCCACAAAGCGAAATGAGCCTCACAGCCCAAAAATAACTCGCAAAGGGCTACGAATCCCGCGATATGCAGCAGGGAGGCAGGCGTAAGGTTGTGCAGTTGGAGGCCATAGAACTCCAGAAGCCCCCAGAGAAACGGATGGATTGGGAATCCGAGCCCTCTTACCAGATAAGGGACAAGGCATACCCGCTCTCCCTTGGAGGGAATGGGACGGCTCTCCGCTTGCTCTCCGCCATTATAGGTGGCAGGCCCGGCTCGAACCAGGACCAGATACGCTGGGGGAAGAAATCCCTTGGACTGAAGCATCACCAATTTGCTGTGCGGGATGGAACATCTCTCCCAATCTCCAAGCTTGGAACTAGGGGTGCGAGAGGAGGAGCTGCGTCGACCGGCCATGGTGGAATGGATATCTGTCGGGCGCGCTCCGATGAAGACTCGGCAAGGGAGGATGATGTGATTTGGATCTGAATCCTCGTCTTTTTAAATAGGCGGCTCATCTACATAGCTAGGGGGGTAAATGTGAAAACACCCTGGCTCTTCACATTCACTCGACACGTGGAAAGTGGCCATTATTGGGTGTAGAAGCCAAGGAGTGCAAACCGTCACAAGGAACCCGACATTATTTCGACAGGTACACAGAATTGGGAGAAGGAACCCGCCTTGCAATGCCGAAGACAACTGCGCGCCGGACTCATCGTCATTGAAGCCTGGTTCGGGGGCTACTGAGGGAGTCCTGGATTAGGGGGTCTCCGGATAGCTGGACTATCTCCATTGGCCAGACTAATAGACTATGAAGATACAAGATTGAAGAGTTCGTCTCGTGTCCGGATGGGACTCTACTTGGCGTGGAAGGAAAGCTAGGAAATACGTATATGGATATCTCCTCCTTTGTAACCGACCTTGTGTAACCCTAACCCTCTCCGGTGTCTATATAAACCGAAGGGTTTTAGTTCGTAGGCTAGCTTCTAGGGTTTAGCCTCTCTGATCTCGTGGTAGATCTACTCTTGTAACACCCATATCATCAATATTAATCAAGCAAGACATAGGGTTTTACCTCCATCAAGACGGCCCGAACTTGGGTAAAACTTCGTGTCCCTTGCCTCCTGTTACCATCCGGCCTAGACGCACAGTTCGGGACCCCCTACCCGAGATCCGCCGGTTTTGACACCGACAACTAGTCTCTGTTCATTCTGCAACTCCCGTTTCGAGTTACTAATCTTAGCAACTGAACTAATATCAAATACTAAGGGGTTGCTATAAACACTAGTAAAGTACACATCAATAACATGTATATCAAATATACCTTTGTTCACTTTGCCATCCTTCTTATCCGCCAAATACTTTGGGTAGTTCTGCTTCCAGTGACCAGTCCCTTTGCAATAGAAGCACTTAGTCTCATGCTTAGGTCTAGACTTGGGCTTCTTCACTTGAGCAACAACTTGCCTGCCGTTCTTCTTGAAGTTCCCCTTCTTCCCTTTGCCCTTTTCTTGAAACTAGTGGTCTTGTCAACCATCAACATTTGATGCTTTTCTTGATTTCTACCTTCGTCGATTTCAGCATCACGAAGAGCTTGGGAATCATTTCTGTTATCCATTGCATATTATAGTTCATCACTAAGTTCTAGTAACTTGGTGATAGTAACTAGAGAACTTTGTCAATTACTATCTTATCTTGAAGATTAACTCCCACATGATTTAAGTAATTGCAGTACCCATACAATCTGAGCACATGCTCACTGGTTGAGCTATTCTCCTCCATCTTTGTAGGCAAAGTATTGTCAGAGGTCTCCTACCTCTCGACACGGGCATGAGTATGAAATACCGATTTCAACTCTTAGAACATCTTATATGTTCCGTGACATTTCAAAACATTTTTGAAGTCCCGGTTCTAAACCATAAAGCATGGTGCACTAAACTATCAAGTAGTCATCATACCGAGCTTTGCCAAACGTTCATAACGTCTGCATTTGCTCGTGTAATAGGTCTGTCACCTAGCGGTGCATGAAGGACATAATTCTTCTGTGCAGCAATAAGGATGATCCTCAGATCACGGATCCAATCCGCATCATTGCTACTAACATCTTTCAACTTAGTTTTTCTCTAGGAACATATCAAAAATAAATTGGGAGCTACATCGTGAGCTATTGATCTACAACATAGTTATGCAAATACTATCAGGACTAAGTTCATGATAAATTAAAGTTCAATTAATCATATTACTTAAGAACAACCACTTAGATAGACATCCCTCTAGTCATCTAAATGATCACGTGATCCAAATCAACTAAACCATGTCCAATCATCACGTGAGATGGAGTAGTTTTTAATGGTGAACATGACTATGTTGATCATATCTACTATATGATTCACGCTCGACCTTTCGGTCTCCAGTGTTCCGAGGCCATATCTGCATATGCTAGGCTCGTCAAGTTTAACCCGAGTATTCTACGTATGTAAAACTGTCTTACACCCATTGTAGATGAACATTGAGCTTATCACACCCAATCATCACGTGGTGTCTTGGCACGACGAACTTTGGCAACGGTGCATACTCAGGGAGAACACTTTTACCTTGAAATTTAGTGAGAAATCAACTTATAATGCTACCGTCAAACAAAGCAAACTAAAATGCATAAAAGATAAACATCACATGCAATCAATATATGTGACATGATATGGCCATGATCATCTTGCGCCTTTGATCTCCATCTCCAAAGTACTGTCATGATCTTCATCATCGCCGGCATGACACCATGATCTCCATCATCTTGATCTCTGTCAACGTGTCATCATATGGTCGTCTCGCCAACTAATGCTTTTGCAACTATTGCTATCGCATAGCGATAAAGTAAAGAAATTGTATGACGCTTGCATCTTATGAAATAAAGAGACAACCATAAGGCATTAGCCAGTTGCCGATAACTTTAACGAAACATGTTCATCTCATACAATAATTTTATCATCATGTCTTGACCATATCACATCACAACATGCCCTGCAAAAACAAGTTAGACGTCCTCTACTTTGTTGTTGCAAGTTTTACGTGGCTGCTACGGGCTGAGCAAGAACCGTTCTTACCTACGCATCAAAACCACAACGATATTTCGTCAAGTTAGTGCTATTTTAACCTTCAACAAGGACCGGGCATAGTCACACATGGTTCAACTAAAGTTGGAGAAACTGACACCCGCGAGCCACCTCTGTGCGAAGCACGTTAGTAGAACCAGTCTCGCATAAGCGTACGAGTAAAGTCGGTCCAGGCCGCTTCATCCAACAATACCGCCGAACCAAAGTATGACATGCTGGTAAGCAGTATGACTTGTATCGCCCACAGCTCACTTGTGTTCTACTCGTGCATATGACATCTACGCATAAACCTGGCTCGGATGCCACTGTTGGGGAACGTAGTAATTTCAAAATTTTCCTATGCACACGCCAGATCATGGTGATGCATAGCAACGAGAGTGGAGAGTGTTGTCCACATACCCTCGTAGATCATTAAGCGTAAGCGTTATGACAACGTGGTTTATGTAGTCGTACGTCTTCACGATCGACCGATCCTCAGTACCGAATGTATGGCACCTCCACGTTCAGCTCGGTGACGTCCCGCGAACTCATGATCCAGTAGAGCTCGAGGGAGAGTTTCGTCAGCACTAAGGCATGGGTACGATGTTGATGAAGCTACCGTCGCCGGGCTTCACCTAAGCACCGCTACAGTATGACCGAGGTGGATTATGGTGGAGGGGGCACCGCACACGGCTGGGAGAGATCAATGATCAACTTTGTGTGTTCTAGAGTGCCCCCATGCCCCCGTATATAAAGGAGCAAGGGGGGAGGCCGGCCGGCCCTCCTAGGGCGCGCCAGGAGGAGTCCTCCTCCTAGTACGAGTAGGACTCCCTTTCCTACTCCTACTAGGACAAGGAAAGGAAGGGGGAAGGGGAGAAGGAAGGACAGGGAGGAAAGGAAGAAAGGGGGCCCGACCCCCTAGTCCAATTCGGTTTGGGCTAGGAGGGCCGTGCGCCCTGCCTCCTCTCTTCCACCACTTGGCCCATGAGGCCCAATACTTCTTCCCTGTATTCCCGTAACTCCCCGGTACTCTGAAAAATACCCAAATCACTCGGAACCTTTCCAATGTCCGAATATAATCGTCCAATATATTGATCTTTATGTCTCGACCATTTTGAGACTCCTCGTCATGTCCCTAATCTCATCCGAGACTCCGAACTACCTTCAGTACATCAAATCACATAAACTCATAATACCGATCATCACCGAATGTTAAGCGTGCCGACCCTACGGGTTCGAGAACTATGTAGAAATAACCAAGACACATCTTCGATCAATAACCAATAGCGGAACCTGGATGTTCATATTGGCTCCTACATATTCTACGACGATCTTTATCGGTCAAACCGCATAACAACATAGGTTGTTCCCTTTGTCATCAGTATGTTACTTGCCCAAGATTCGATCATCGGTATCTCAATACCTAGTTCAATCTCGTTACCGGCAAGTCTCTTTACTCGTTACGTAATGCAACATCCCGCAACTAACTCATTAGTTACATTGCTTGCAAGGCTTATAGTGATGTGCATTACCGAGAGGGCCAAGAGATACCTCTCCAACAATCGGAGTGACAAATCCTAATCTCGATCTATGCCAACTCAACAAGTACCATCGGAGACACCTGTAGAGCACCTTTATAATCACCCAGTTATGTTGTGACGTTTGGTAGCACACAAAGTGTTCCTCTGGTAATCGGGAGTTGCATAATATAGTCATAGGAACATGTATAAGTCATGAAGAAAGCAATAGTAGTAAACTAAAACGATCAAGTGCTAAGCTAACGGAATGGGTCAAGTCAATCACATCATTCTCCTAACGATGTGATCCCGTTTATCAAGTGACAACTCATGTCTATGGTTAGGAAACATAACCATCTTTGATCAACGAGCTAGTCAAGTAGAGGCATACTAGTGACACTCTGTTTGTCTATGTATTCACACATGTATTATGTTTCCGGTTAATACAATTCTAGCATGAATAATAAACATTTATCATGATATAAGGAAATAAATAATAACTTAATTATTGCCTCTAGGGCATATTTCCTTCACGAACCTCGTAGGTCAACCAGAGTGAGTTCTGCACCAGAGTGGTACATTAATCATGTTCTGGATGTCATGTTACTTGACCATGACGAACCTACGAACTATGAGGAAGCGATGATGAGCCCAGATTCCGCGAAATGGCTTGAGGCCATGAAATCTGAGATGGGATCCATGTAAGAGAACAAAGTATGGACTTTCATTGACTTGCCCGATGATCGGTGAGTCATTAAGAATAAATGGATCTTCAAGAGGAAGACAGACGCTGATAGTAGTGTTACTATCTACAAAGCTCGAATTGTCGCAAAATGTTTTCGACAAGTTCATGGTGTTGACTACGATGAGATTTTCTCACTTGTTTCGATGCTTAAAAGTCTGTCCGAATCATGTTAGCAATTGTCGCATGTTATGAAATCTGGCAAATGGATGTCAAAACTACATTCCTTAATGGATTTCTTAAAGAAGAGTTGTATATGATGCAACCAGAAGGTTTTGTCAATCCTAAAGGTGCTAACAAAAATGTACAAGCTCCAGCGATCCATCTATGGATTGGTGCAAGCATCTCGGAGTTGGAATATACGCTTTGATGAGTTGATCAAAGCATATGGTTTTATACCGACTTGCGGTGAAGCCTGTATATATAAGAAAGTGAGTGGGAGCACTACAGCATTTCTGATGAGTATATGTGAATGACATATTGTTG
The DNA here is from genome assembly GCF_003073215.2 of Triticum urartu. Taxonomy (NCBI): domain Eukaryota; kingdom Viridiplantae; phylum Streptophyta; class Magnoliopsida; order Poales; family Poaceae; genus Triticum; species Triticum urartu. The sequence goes on from NC_053025.1 coordinate 74,954,716, forward strand.
ATCAGAAATAATGTAGAATTTTATGGAAAGCATAAAGGAGTGTTTGAAAAGAGTTTTTCAAAGAAAGACCTCGATGAAGCTGCTTACACATTGAGTATCAAGATCTATAGAGATAGATCAAGATGCTTGATAAGTTTTTTCAATGAGTACATACCTTGAGAAGATTTTGAAGTAGTTCAAAATGGAACAGTCAAAGAAGTAGTTCTTGCCTGTGTTGCAAGGTGTGAAGTTGAGTAAAGACTCAAAACCCGACCATAGCAGAAAATAGAAAGAGAATGATAAGTCATTCCCTATGCCTCAGTAATAGGTTCTATAAAGTATGCTATGTTGTTTACCAATCCTATTGTAGACCTTATCATGATTCTGGAAAAGGAGTAGAATAGTGATCTAGGAGTAGATCACTGGACAACGGTCAAAATTATCCTTAGAGGACTAAGGAAATATTTCTCGATTATGGAGGTGATAAAAGAGTTCGTCGTAAAGAGTTACGTCGATGCAAGGTTTTTACATGAATCTAGATGACTCTAAGTCTCAATCAGGATACATATTGAAAGTGGGAGCAATTAGCTAGAGTAGCTCCGTGCAGAGCATTGTAGACATAGAAATTTGAGAAATACATACGGATCTGAATGTTGCATACCCGTAGGCTAAACTTCTCCCACAAGCAAAACATGATCACTCTTTGGGTGTTAAACACATAGAGATGTGAACTAGATTATTGACTCTATAAAACCCTTTGGGTATTAGTCGCATGGAGATGTGAACTAATCACATAAAGATGTGAACTAGATTATTGACTCTATTGCAAGTGGGAGACTGAAGGAAATATGCCCTAGAGGCAATAATAAAGTTATTATTTATTTCCTTATAACATGATAAATGTTTATTATTCATGCTAGAATTGTATTTACTGGAAACTTAGTACATGTGTGAATACATAGACAAACAGCGTGTCACTAGTACGCCTACTTGACTAGCTCATTGAATCAAAGATGGTTAAGTTTCCTAGCCATCGACATGACTTGTCATTTGATTAACGGGATCACATCATTAGAGAATGATGTGCTTGACTTGACACATTCCGTTATCTTAGCATTCGATCGTTTAGTATATTGCTATTGCTTTCATCATGACTTATACATGTTCCTATGACTATGAGATTACGCAACTCTCGAATACTGGAGGAACACTGTCGGTGTCAAAACCGGCGGATCTTGGGTAGGGGGTCCCGAACTATGCGTCTAAGGCGGATGGTAACAGGAGGCAGGGGACACGATGTTTTACCCAGGTTCGGGCCCTCTTGATGGAGGTAAAACCCTACGTCCTTCTTGATTTATTCTTGATGATATGAGTATTACAAGAGTTGATCTACCACGAGATCAGAGAGGCTAAACCCTAGAAGCTAGCCTATGGTATGATTGTATGTTGTCCTACGCACAAAAACCCTCCGGTTTATATAGACACTGGAAGGGGCTAGGGTTACACAAGGTCGGTTACAAAGGAGGAGATATACATATCCGTACTGCCTAGCTTGCCTTCCACGCCAAGTAGAGTCCTATCCGGACACGAGACGAAGTCTTCAATCTTGTATCTTCATAGTCCAACAGTCCGGCCAAAGGATATAGTCCGGCTGTCCGGAGACCCCCTAATCCAGGACTCCCTCAGTAGCCCCTGAACCAGGCTTCAATGACGATGAGTCCGGCGCGCAGTATTGTCTTCGGCATTGCAAGGCGAGTTCCTCCTCTGAATACACCATGGAAGAATTTGAATACAAGGATAGTGTCCAACCCTGCAAAATAAGTTCCACATACCACCGTAGAGAGAATAATACTTCCACAAATCTAATCTGCTAACTTGTTTTGACAACATGACATTATGCCATGGCCCGGTGATTATTCGAACTGTTTCCTTTAACTAGCCCCGCACGTAACACGAGGCAGTTTCTTGACACGTCTTGTCAAAGCAGAGATCGTGTTCCCCTTATTATGGGATTCTCATCAAAACGGGCGTGGGTAACCCAACTGCGCCATCGATTATGGCGCTTGGGGGATAAGCGAGTTTTATCAGGCTAATGGGGGCGCATAGTTTCGGCCGCCCTTATAAAGGGACAAGGTTTAGCCTTTTTCTACCCACGCCTTCTTCCTCCTTGCTCATCCATTCTTGCGCACTCGAGCTCCAACGCCGAAGTCCACATCCTTCCCCTCAACCTTATCCAACCATGTCCGGAGTAGGAGGCAAATGGATGGCTTCCTCCGTTATGAAGGGACACATCAAGAAGCTGCGCGGAGCCGGATACTTAGCCGTGAATATCGCGCATCGGTTGCCCGCTACAGGGCAGATCGTTCCTACCCCTGAACCTCACGAGAGGGTAGTTTTCCTCCACCACTTCCTCCGCGGACTGGGATTCCCCTCCATCCATTCGTCTGTGGTCTCATGTTCTACTATGGGCTGGACTTCCACGATCTGGCCCCGAACTTCATCCTCAACATTTCGGCGTTCATATTCGTGTGTGAGGCTTTCCTCCGCATCCAGCCCCACTTCGGCCTGTGGTTAAAGACCTTCAATATCAAGCCGAAGGTGGTGGGAGGCCAACAAGCAGAATGCGGTGGAGCCATGGTGGGCAAGATGCCCAATGTTATATGTCTTGAAGGCTCCTTCGCGGAGACCATAAAGGGGTGGCAATCAGCGTGGTTCTACATCACCGAGCCGCGTAACACCAACTGGGTGGCTGCCCCGAGTTTCGATCCGGAATCTCCACGCGGCTCACCTCCTGGAAAGAGAAGGGCCTGTCCTGGGGTTCATCGGTGGAGCTGGACGGACTCCAGAAATGTATCCAGAATATTGCAAGCAAGAAGCTCAAGCTTGTCAACATAGTCCAGGTCATGCTCATCTGCCGGATCCTCCCTTGTCAACAACAGGATTTCAACCTGTGGGAGTTCGACCCGGCCCAGCACCAGACTCTGAGCGAGCTCTTCGACACGAAACACAAAGACGTCTGGAGGGTGCTATTCAAGGGTGCCGAGGTCCCTCCCTCTCTCATCGAAGACCGCGGGCTAAGCGTGAAGCGCCGAGCACATTCGGTGAGTTCTATACATCCGGTAGGATATTTTATTTCCCCTAGCTTAATCATGTGCAGGGTCTGAGCTCCATGCCTTTGACAGGACTGGGTGGAGACGTCGGGGCAGATTAACTATCCGGCCCCTCTGCTCGAAGACACTGGGGACGCTCTCCTGACGGAGATGCTGACTCCGGCTCCTTACAAGGTGCCGAAGAAGACCAAGAAGGCCAAGGGAACTCGAAAGAGTTCCCGACGCGAGGTGAGGGAGTCCTGGATTAGGGGGTATCCGGACAGCCAGATTATATCCTTTGGCCGGACTGTTGGACTATGAAGATACAAGATTGAAAACTTCGTCTCGTGTCCGGATGGGACTCTACTTGGCATGGAAGGCAAGCTAGGAAATACGGATATGTATATCTCCTCCTTTGTAACCGACCTTGTGTAACCCTAGCCCCCTCTGGTGTCTATATAAACCGGAGGGTTTTAGTCCGTAGGAGGAGAGACAATCGTACCATAGGCTAGCTTCTAGGGTTTAGCCTCTCCGATGTCATGGTAGATCAACTCTTGTAATACTCATATCATCAAGAATAAATCAAGCAGGATGTAGGGTTTTACCTCCATCAAGAGGGCCCGAACCTAGGTAAAACATCGTGTTCCCTGCCTCCTGTTACCATCTGCCATAGACGCACAGTTCGGGACCCCCTACCCAAGATCTGCCGGTTTTGACACCGACATTGGTGCTTTCATTGAGAGCTCCTCTGTGTCGTCGCCGTTAGGCTTGATGGCTCCTACGATCATCGATAGCGATGCAGTCCAGGGTGAGACTTTTCTCCCCGGACAGATATTTGTCTTTGGCAGCTTCGCACTGCGGACCAACTCGCTTGGCCATCTGGAGCAGATCGAAAGTTACGCCCCTGGCCGCCAGGTCAGGTTTGGAAGCTTAAACTACATGACCGATATCAGTGGAGACTTGATCTTCGACGGATTCGAGCCCTTGCCTTGTGCGCCGCGCGGTCACGATGAGTACGATTTAGCTCTACCATCGGACCGTATTCAGGAGATCGCACCGGCAGCCGCTCCGAACCTCAATTCGGAGCCAGTTGGCCCATCCATGGACGGGTGGATGGACCCCGTCACGGAGGCCGTACCCTCAGCGGCGATCGAGCCGAATATCGACCTTACCCTTCACGAGAGCAGTGCTGCCAAACTGTCGGATCCTTCTCCGGCCACGGACTCCGAACCGCCTGCGCCCGTTCCTATCGAATCTGATTCGGCGCCGATCATGGAGTTTACCTCCATGGATATATTCCAGCACTCGCCCTTCAGCGACATACTGAACTCATTAAGGTCTCTCTCCTTGTCAGGAGGATCCTGGCCGAAGTACGTCTGGCAGGATTGGGATACGGATGACGAAGAAATTCGCCGCCCACCCACCACCCACTTAGTAGCCACTGTCGATGACTTAACCGACATGCTTGACTTCGACTCTGAAGACATCGATGGTATTGACGACAGTGCTGGAGTCAAATAGGAATCACTGCCCACAGGGCACTGGACAGCCACCTCATCATACGATGTATACATGGTGGACACACCCAAAGAAAATAGCAACGAGGAACGGAAGGACGCAGCGACGGGTGGTTCCCTCGAGCAGTAGTCAAAGCGGCGGCGTAAACGCCGCCCCAAAGCCCGCCCCGGCAGAAATAATGATCACATAGACCTAGCGTTAGAGCAGGGTGAACCATTGCCCGACCACGGTAACACGGAAAATCAAGCCGAACAATCCAACCCCGTCGAAGATAACAGTTCGGACAAAATCACACCGGACAGGTGCCAGGAGCAACATAATGCCCACCAAAGGCTTGTTACCACGGCGAGGAGTCAGAAAAAACAGAAGCAAAGGCTCAAGGCTGCACAAGACACACTCAAAATCAAATGGAGTGAAGTACTCAAAACAACAGCGAAGTACGACAGTAATCGCCACACCAAGAGCTACCCGAAGCAGAAGTTGCTACCTGAATTCGATGAGGAGGCCTTAGAGCCCCCGCAACCAAAAATTAAAATGGTCATCCGGCCGGATAGACGACTTCACGGCCAACATAAAGCGGCGAACAACGCCGCACATAATCCAATACGCGATCCACGCGAGGGCTCGCATCAAAAGGACGGCGCAACCAAATCCATTTATGGACCACGCAAGTGCGCTCCAGCATACGATGCAACACAACAAACATCCGAACACCACGGTACACCTAGATACAGGGGTGCCGCACACTCCCTATGTTTCACCGATGAGGTGTTGGACCATGAATTTCCAGAGGGATTCAAACCCGTAAACATAGAGGCATACGACGGAACAACAGACCCTGGGGTCTGGATTGAGGACTATATCCTCCATATCCATATGGCTCGAGGAGACGATCTCCACGCCATCAAGTACTTACCCCTCAAGCTCAAAGGGCCAGCTCGGCACTGGCTTAAAAGCCTCCTCGAAAGATCCATTAGAAGCTGGGAAGAGCTCGAAGACGCCTTTTGGGCAAATTTTCAAGGGACATATGTCCGACCACCGGATGTAGACGATTTAAGTCATATAACTCAACAGCCCGGAGAGTCAGCCCGAAAACTTTGGAACAGGTTTCTTACTAAAAAGAACCAAGTAGACGACTGTCCGAACGCTGAAGCCTTGGCAGCCTTTAAGCACACCGTCCGCGACGAATGGCTTGCTAGGCACCTTGGCCAAGAGAAGCCGAGAACAATGGCAACATTAACAAGCCTCATGACCCGCTTTTGCGCAGGCGAGGACAGCCGGCTCGCCCGATGCAGCACCAGCGACCCAAGTACATCCGAAGTTAGAGATGGAAACGGGAAATCACGACGCAGCAAAAATAATAAGCGCAGAAATAAAGAAGATAGCCCGAAGAGCACGGCAGTAAACGCCGGGTTCAGAAGCTCTCTGCCAAGTCAACAAAAGCCGCCCTCTAAAGGCGCCAGAGATGAACTGTCCAGCTTAAACAAAATTCTGTACCAAATATGTCAGATCCATAGCACCCCCGATAAACCTGCAAATCATACCCATAGAGAATGTTGGGTCTTCAAGCAGTCCGGCAAGCTCAACGCCGAACATAAGGGGCAGGATACACCAAGCGAAGACGAGGATGAGCCTCGCAAGCAAAACACTGGGGAACAGAAGAAATTTCCACCAGAAGTCAAAACAGTAAACGTGTTACACGTGATAAAGGGGAGAAGCAAAGCGGCACTCCTAGACAAACATGCCCAAGGGCCTATCACCGCGGATTTCTGCCACTGGCTGTCTCAACCGATCACCTTCGACCATCAGGATTACTCAGCAAGTATCCGGAACGCAGGGTGGGCTGCCTTGGTATTAGATCCAATAATTGACGGATACCACTTCACACGAGTCCTGATGGACGGCAGCAACAGCTTAAACCTGATATATCATGACACAATTCGCAAAATGGGGATAGACCCAACGAAAATTTGTGACAACAATACTACCTTTAGAGGAGTAACGCCAGGCCCAGGGGCTCATTGCACGGGCTCCCTGCCACTAGAGGTTATATTCAGCTTCCCTGACAACTCCCGTAGCAAAAATTTAACCTTCCACATTGCTCCGTTCCAAAGTGGCTATCAAGCACTACTTGGACGCGAAGCTTTCACTCTCTTTAATGCAATACCGCATTATGCTTCCCTCACACTTAAGATGCCCGATCCACGTGGCATCATTACAGTAAATGGAAATATTGAGCAATCCCTGCGCGCCGAAGAGAGTGCGGCTGCCTTGGCAGCCGCACACTAAAACGGCCTCACCAACTAAAGCATTCGATAGGTCGTCAAGACCATGGACACGGTTAGACGAGTCCGATGCAGCTATATGTAATTCATACAGGTTTAATGGCCACACCCCTATTACAAACACAAGGGGCTCAACGCGCAGACAAGTGGCAATTTTTACTCATCTTGAACTATAAATGGTTCCTTTAAACCCACCTTTTTGCACGACAACTTTTCACCTAAGTTCCTCTCTTTTACAGATGACAATCGTGCTACACCCGTCCAGGATACGGCACAACGGAGACACAGGCACAGACGTGCAGCAGGGACCCGTTCCAAGGATTCTTTTTAGATTAAGACCCTGCGTCAACCTTTTTTACTGTCTCTTGTTGATACACATCCCTCGGATTCTCAATACAATTGAGAAGGATCCTGACGTCTTGGCATGTGGCCACGTCAGAACAATGCACGTACCTGGACACTAGGGGCTTCTTACAAAGGGCACTGTTTAGCCCCGGTTTACACCATAAAGACCGAATACCTTAGGGAGTGTTCGGCGTCGCGAGTTTGGCCTTATATGCATCAACTCCGAATCATGTCTTGGGTCAAATGTTGGGTTTGCCCAGCTCCTGTGTTTTGCTGCCTTACGTTTCGCTCTATCGACTAAGGCGGCACCAGGAGAACTACTGCTATTGTGCCCTGGTTCATCCGGACGAGCACCTCAGTAGAGAAAGCCGAAAACTGACTGTCATGATATAGCGCGAGACTGGTCAACCACTCGATGACCTATCGGAATCCTAGAATTCCTCCGGCTTAACGAAGGGCCATTTCCCGGCCAAGCATGTACGCACCCCGAACTCGGGTGAGTGCGGAGCCACCAGGGGCTATATAGTAGCCCCACTGTCAAACTCCTATGGCTAAGTGAAAGTGTTAAAGCATTATAGTCCGGTTGCCTAGTTCGCTGCGCTATCACCTCCTTACTAGGACCAAGACGTTGGATTAAGTGTGAATACGCGTCTTCTGCGAACACCCCCGCATTGTATGCGTGGGGGCTGAAGCCGACGACTGCAATCTTTCAGGTTATATACATATATACATAAACGGCCGCACAAGAGGCATCACAATACTTTCGGGCAAAACTATAAACACAGCCTTGATAAATTTATTAAAACATTGTTTTTACAATGGGAATACATGTCACTCAAACATAATATTCTTCGAGCACTGGGCCTCTATCAAACGAGCACCCTCAAGAACTTCTTCTAAATAGTGCTCGGCAGCCACTCGGCCTATGGCTGAACCCTGCGCCGCGACAGTAGTAGCATCCATCTCCGCCCAGTATGCTTTGACACAGGCAAGGGCCATCCGCGAGCCTTCTATGCACGCCGACCTCTTCATCGCATTGATGCGCGGCACTGGACCAAGGAACTGCTACACCAGGCTAAAATAACTGTTCGGCTTTGGCCTTTCCGGCCACAGCTTATCCACGACAGACATCATGGCGAGTCCGGACAACCTATTGAGTTCGGCCCATTCAGCTAGCTGATCGGTCAATGGAAGAGGACGCTCTGGAACGTTAAACTGCGACCAGAACAGCTTGTCCACTTCACGATATGTTTTTTCTCAGAAGTATTCGGCCGCATCGATAGCGCTCGCCGCCAAGTCCAGATATGCGTCTGCCGAACTCCACAGCCAATCCAGAGGGGCATACCGCGGATCTCCGAACTTCCTCCGCAGCAAAAAGGGCTTCCCAGCCACAATGTCACACGCTTCACACAGCTCCTCCTTCTTCGCTCTCATGGCAGAACGGGTGTCTTTGGTCGCCATCATGGCCTTTTCGAGGTCCATCACCTTCGCTCGGTTTTCTTCCTCGAGGAACTGGCAACGGTCGGCAGTGTCTTTCAACTTTACAGCCATCTTGGCCATTTTCTCTTTGCTCTTGCAATGCGCAGCCTTCTTGGCTCTTAACTCTTTGGCCGCCTTCAAAGCAGCCGCATTACTACTCCTTGCTTGTTCTTTGGCCCGGGCAAGTTCCGCCCGAAGGGTCTCCACGGTGGCAGCTACATCTGCAGTCACAACATATTAAAGATACTGGCATCACGCTGCTCTTACTATGTGACATTCACCAGAAAATATCACTTACCATGTGCCTCATCAAGCCGCTTGTTAACAAGCTCGATGTAGGCATCCGCCGCATCCAGTTGTCGCTTTAGTTCGGCAAACTCATGAGTCCGGCTAGCCACCGGAGCTTCCACTACCTACACATAAGGGCGGTATGATCCTCTGTTTGCCACCATTCTCGGCGACAACCAGAGTCTCAGGGGCTACTATCTACACAGGGCACACCTAAAAATGTGCAGTACTATCCCAAAGGTATATCATTTTACATACCTCAAAGCCCGTTAGTAGACTCATAAAGGTGTCATGCAACCCGCTTTCGGCGGACGAAATCCTTTCCATCACCGTACCCATCAACGTACGGTGTTCTTCTGAGATGGTCGCTCGCTTCAGCAGATCCCTCAGTACGTCCGACCACATACCAGACGGCGCCGGACTCTTTTGTCTGCCCTCTTCAAGAGCCGGATGCTGGGGACTTCGGGTGACTACGGGATTATCTTCTGGCCTCACCGGATCCGGAGAGGCCCTCCGTGACGACACTTCAAGGTCGCCCGCTTCTTGAGCGGGGGAGTCCGAGGGAGGCGTTTCACTCTCCATCATCTCTGGAAGAAGGTCCCCTGAAGACGAGCTTTGTTGAGAAGGGCTAAGATCTGAACTACAAGATAAACTCTTAGGTTATTTTCCTCGGAAGTAAGGTAGAATATCTCAACTATTAAGTAAATTATGATCACCTACGACTCATTGGAGGGCTGATCCCCGCACGAACTTTGTGCGGAAAAAGCACCCTCCGAGACGGGACCCTCTGGTGGAGTTTTCTTCTCCCGTTTGGAAACCTTGGGTTCCGTATCATCAGAGGTAGTCCTCTTCCTCCCCCGGGGTGAAGGAATGTCAGACTCCTTCTCTTAGCTGTCCTCCCTCATGGAGGCGCTCGTTCCCTCGGTTGGAACAAATAGCGGTGGAGGTCTTCTTTGGCCCTCTTTATTCCCCCCTTCATCTTCCTTTGCGGGCACCAGGCAAGGTGCTGGCTCGAGCATCTTTTCCAGCACCAGATTGTCCAATCCTTCGAGAAGGGGAGCCAAACACCGGATCATCTTCGCCTTTGCTATCCAGTCCTGGTCAAAGAGCGATCCTTCAGAATGATGTCATGATGAAAAAAGACAGTGTGTTCGGCTAGAGGGTTACTTACTTGGGCCGCGATGCGGTTGCTGCTCAGGCCCACGTCCTCGGAGGTGTCCGGGCACTTTATCTGGGGTCCGAAGAACGACTTGTACATCTCCTCGTGCGTTAGGCCGAGGAAATTCTAAATAGCGCGCGGTCCTTCTGGGTTGAATTCCCATAAATGAAGGGGCTGGCGTTTGCAAGGCTGGACTTGACAGACCAGCATGACTTGCACTACCATAACCAAACTAAAATCTCCCTCGAAGAGATCCCGGATGCGGTCCTGCAATATGGGCACATCCTTGGCTGGACCCCAGCTCAGCCCCCTGCTGATCCATGACATCAGTTGTGATGGAGGGCCCGAGCGAAAGGCGGGGAGAGCTACCCACATGGCACTTCTGGGAGCGGTGATGTAGAACCACTCCCTTTGCCATAATCCAGACACCTCTGGAAAGGAACCTTTTGGCCACGGAGCTCCAGCAATCTTGCTTATTAATGCACCTCCGCACGCTGCATACTGCCCCTCGACCGTCTTTGGCTTCACATCAAAGGTCTTGAGCCACAGGCTGAAGTGAGGGGTAATGCAGAGGAAGGCCTCACATACAACAATAAATGCTGAGATGTGGAGAAAGGAATCTGGGGCTAGATCGTGGAAATCAAGCCCATAATAGAACATCAAACCCCTTACGAAGGGATCCAGAGTGAGGCCTAGTCCTCGGAGGAAGTGAGAGATGAACACGACGTCTTCGTTGGGTTTGGGAGTAGGGACGACCTGCCCTCGGACGGGCAGCCGATGCGAGACTTCGGCGGTCAAGTATCTTGCCTCCCTCAACTTCTTGATATCATCCTCCGTCACGGAGGAGGGCATCCATCGGCCCTGGAGGCTGGATCCGGACATGATTGAAGGTCCGAAGTACCTGACCTGGGCTTTGGGTGTTAGAACTCGAGGCGGGGGAAGGATTCGATTGAGCACGGGAGGAAAAAAGCAAAAACCTTGACCCTTTATAAAGAGGGTGAATATCAAGCATCCTCCTCGTGGTCGTTTGGGACTTGCCTAAAATCTAGGAGTCCTAGGAGCGGTTGGGTTACCCACGCCCATATTGATGAGAATCCCGTAATAAGGGGGACACGATCTCTGCTTTGACAAGACGTGTCAAAAAACTGCCTTGCGTTATGTGCGGGGCTAGTTAAAGGAAAACGGTTCGAATAATCACCGGGCCATGGCATAATGTCATGTTGCCAAAACAAGTCAGCGGATTAGATTGGTGGAAATATTATTCTCTCTACAGTGGTATGTGGAACTTATTTTGCAGGGTCAGACACTATCCTTGTATTCAATTCTTCCATGGTGTATTCGGAGGAGGAACCCGCCTTGCAGTGCCGAAGACAATACTGCACACCGGACTCATCGTCATTGAAGCCTGGTTCAGGGGCTACTGAGGGAGTCCTGGATTAGGGGGTATCCGGACAGCCGGATTATATCCTTTGGCCGGACTATTGGACTATGAAGATACAAGATTGAAAACTTCGTCTCGTGTCCGGATGTGACTCTACTTGGCGTGGAAGGCAAGCTAGGCAATACAGATATGTATATCTCCTCCTTTGTAACCGACCTTGTGTAACCCTAGCCCCCTATGGTGTCTATATAAACCGGAGGGTTTTAGTCCGTAGGAGAGAGACAATCATACCATAGGCTAGCTTCTAGGGTTTAGCCTCTCCGATCTCGTGGTAGATCAACTCTTGTAATACTCATATCATCAAGAATAAATCAAGCAGGTCGTAGGGTTTTACCTCCATCAAGAGGGCCCGAACCTGGGTAAAACATCGTGTTCCCTGCCTCCTGTTACCATCCTCCTTAGACGCACAGTTCGGGACCCCCTACCCGAGATCCGCCGGTTTTGACACCAACACCAGGTGTTATCGGACTCATCATTCGATAACTCCACGACGCACTCCTCCCCCGAAGACGAGGAGGAAGATGAAGATGCTCCCCCTCCAGTCGGGGGAGACAAGAAAAGGATGGCCGCCCCAACCGGGGGGGCGAAGGGTCCAAGAAGGGAAGGACCCTCCTTCCGGACTACTCCACCACCACCACCGAAGGCGAAGACGAGTGGCTGCTCAGGGCCAAGCCCCTGGCGAAGTCGTAAGTATTCGGATGCCAGAGTAATTCATAGCATACCTTTGTCGCACCGCTTCTCCTAATGCCGAATTATGATTATGCAGACCTCCACGAGCCCGTATCGACGTATCGTCGGACGGCTCCCTGGGCTCGTCGGATATGGATAGCGATCCACTTCCGACCGCCACCTCCCATTGCCCTACGGACAATGCCGAGGTATTGTCTCAAGAGGCACCGGGTCGAGGGGAGACAGTCCCAGAGGCGCCTCGAGGCGACCTCCCAGATTCCGGGAGCAGAGAGAGCAAGGCTCCCGAGGGCTCCGAGTTTGGCCCTCAGCCGAACGCCGCACCGGAACCTCCAGTGGTTCCGGACTCAGGCAGGCGGCCTCCTTCCAAAAGGGGCAAGACGCCTGTGCCGGTGACCTCTGTCCATCCAAAGGCACCGGACGCTCTGCTGGGAGTGCTTCGCAGCGCTTCCATCGATGAAGAGCACCGCACTATTATGAGTGCGGTGATCCAGAAGGTTTAGTCCGCCAAGAGCAGACTCACTGAAGCCTGTGCCAGCCTTCTGACAGGCTTTGAGGTAAGTATATAGGAAAAATATTACCGCATAGATAGTAGCCCCTGATGCTCTATTCAGTGTTCACAAAGAAAAGCCGAACAGATGATCAAACAATATCGCAGGAGTCTAATATAAGTATGTCAATATGCATATGCAGGCTTCGCTACTAGCCTCTGCCGCACTGACTGTGGAGGTTGCCGCACTGAAGCAGGACCTCGAAGGGTCCAAGGAAGAGCTCGGCCTTGCCAAGAGGCAGCTGAAGGAGAACAAAGGCAAGTAGTACCTAGTCTATGGATATATATAAAAAGAATGCGATTGCAAAATGACAAGATCATCGTAAATTTGCCAGGGGCCATGACCGAGGTGGCGACCCTGAAGCAAGCGCTATCCGAGGCCGAAAACAAAGCGGCCAAGGAGCGCACTGAGCGGGAAAGGCATGAGGCACGGGTGGGCGAGGTGCAACAAGAGCTCCACGCTCTCGTGACGAAGCACAAGGCGTTGGAGCTTGACTTGAAGACGCGAGAGTCTGAGCTTGCCACCCCCCTTGAAAGTGCAAAGAGTGCCAAGGCCGAAGCACAGAAGGCCCTGCAGGAGATTGATGCGATGAAGAAGATAGCAGCGGGTAAGGCATTCTATATGCAAAGCAAGCATGTGAAAGTGAATTACTTGTTACTTACCCGAATCCGGAGCTCTCCAGGAGCATTCGTAGATTTGCCCCGCAGCGTGTCGAATGCCGCACAGTTTTACCAGGCCGAGGAGGGAAGCTCAATGGAGAAGCTATTCTGGTCTCAGTATACTGGGACGGAACACCCGATGCCTCTGAGCGACCAGCTGAAGCAACTGGTCGAGCTGCACAAGGCGGCCGAACAGGCCATGAAGGGCTTTATAGTCCGGATGTGGCCTGGCGACGCCCTTCCCAACAGCTACTTCGGCCTGGTGAGGCGGCATGTGGATGCCTGCCCACGGCTTGAAGGCATCAAGCGGTCCGTCTGCATCCAAGGTGCACGCTGGGCTTTCGCCCGTGTGAAAGTGCAATGGGCCAAGATGGACGTCGTGAAGCTGGTGAAGGAAGGGCCACCGCAGGGCAAGGAGCATCGCCACCCCAAGATGTACTATGAGGGTGTCCTGAAGGGTGCCCGTCTCATGGCGAACGAGTGTACGAAAGATGTAATATTTGAGTAAACTTGCTCGTGTGATCCTGTATTATGAAAACTTGTTCATATGCCCTATGCAACGCTTGTCTGAATTTAAAATATTACCTTCTGTTCGGCTGTTTATCAAATATGAGAGATGGCTAGTCGTCGGCTTCTGCCCCCATGCCACGAGTGTTGGGGTGTTCGGGATAAACCTGAGCACTCTTGTTTCCATTGTTGGGTCCTTCGGGGGAGGTGCTCAGCACAACGAACAAGGCAATCGGACCATAATGCATTATCACTCTCACTTAGCCATAGAATTCTATAATTTAAAATTTCGGCGAAGCCCCTAGTATTCGGAAGGCCAAATTCGGGGCGCAATACACGCCTTAAGCCGGACAGGGCCGACTCCTCGCTCTAAGCGGCATAAGTCTTTAAGGACTTGAAACCTCTCGAACAACGACCAGTCTCTCGCCTTATCATGACAGTCAGTTTTAGCTTTCTCTACTGAGGTGCTTAGCCCAGCAGAACCGGGGCACAATCGCAGTAGTTCTCCCAGTGCTACCTTAGCCGATATAGCGGAACGTAAGGTACCAAAACATGGGAGCCGGGCAAACCCAACTATTGACCCAAGACATGATTTGGAGCTGATGCATATAATGCTATAAGTTCGGGGTGCCACACTGTCGAAAGTGTTCAGACTTCTCACGCCGTATTATGGGGTATGCTTAAGCCCCTAGCGTATTGGCCGTACCAGAGTGTATGGGTGCTAGATGTCGTGAATGAGCATATATATATATATAAAGGAGGAATGCAATAATAGTCTTAATGCTATGCATTGTTTATTCAAAAAGGTGCATTAAATCAGAATGATACAAGTAGTGCGATAAGCAAAAAGTAGGACTGTTTGACATGTCCCTTCCAAGGGCAAGCTGAGGAATAGTATTAAAGCAAATATTTCACTCATTATCATAATCCACCTGGGAGTTCCATGGTGTGACGTAGCTTTCTGCCTCCTTGGTTGCTGCATCATGTGTTTGGCAATCATGCTGCCGGACAGGGTTTCCAGAGATTAAAGTCCTGAAAGAGAAAGATAACAAAGCGGGAAGCCCCTAGTGCGGTTTAAGCCACGTATTGGGGCGTGCCGTAGTTGTGCACCCCTCCCCGCCTGTGCCCATCACTACAAAAAAAGACACATCCATGACATTTTGGGCCGAACGAAAAAAAATTCTGTCATACATATGACACTTGTATGACGATAATTGTGACAAAACCTAGTATCATCATAGATGTGGTGGGCTCCTACTTCTATGACAAAAAATCATGACAGAAAATGGGCTTTTCGTCCTGGGCGGGCCAGAGACGCAGCTGCATGACATTCTTTGGGCCGTCCATGACGGAAAAAACCGTGGTAGAAGCGAGGGGGAGGAAAATTTCGGGGAGTTCCCGGTTACGGTGGGAGGTCGGGGGCCGAGCGATGCGCGTTTCTATTGTACACGTACGTGCGTGCGTGCGAGGTGTTGGCTCTAACTGAACCCGAGCGAGGCGTTGGGCCCTAACTGAACCCGAGCGATTGCACTGCAGGCTACACGTTACTGAACCCGAGCGATTGATCGATGGCTGTTAACTGAAACCGGTCGAGCAATTCCTTCGCTACTGCTGCTAACTGAAGCCGATCGATGCTGTCTCTGGATGAATAGTGAGCGTTGCGGGGGGGTTTGGATGAACAGTTCCCGGTAGGGGTGGATGAACAGGACCCCGTGGTGTTGCCTCTGGATGAACAGGACCCCGATCGATCGAGCCGGTTGGGGCTGGATGAACAGGATCCCGTGGAGGGCTGGATGAACAGGACCTATCGATCGTGCCTGCCCGAAAGATCACTTTCCTCTCCCTCGCATCGACCAGATAGTCGAATCGACTCCAGGGTGCGAGCGTTTGTCCTTTTTGGACGCCTACTCCGGGTACCACCAGATCCATCTGTATGGACCCAACGAAATAAAGACAGCGTTTATCACCCTGTTTGGGTGCTTCTGTTATGTCACAATGCCATTCGGTTTGAAAAACGCTGGAGCCACATTCATGCGGATGATTCAGAAGTGCCTGCTCACTCATATCATTCAGAATGTGGAAGCATACATGGATGACATTGTATTCAAGTCACGTAAAGGTTCCGACCTACTGACTGACCTTGCTGAAACCTTTGCCAACCTCAGGAGGTATGATATCAAGCTCAATCCATCAAAGTGCACGTTTGGAGTTCGAAGCGGAAAGTTACTTGGTTTTTTTGTTTCCGAACGAGGAATCGATGCTAACCCAGAGAAAGTAGGCGCTATACTCCTAATGAAGCGCCCTGTGCGTGTGCACGATGTCCAGAAGCTTACTGGTTGCTTGGCCGCCCTAAGTCAATTCATTTCTCGCCTCGATGAAAAGGCGCTGCCTCTTTACCGACTGATGAAGAAATCATACAAGTTCGAGTGGACCCCAGAAGCTGATGCAGCGTTTGCAGAGCTAAAAGCCCTGCTTTCCACCCAGCCGGCGCTTGCTGCTCCAATCAGCAAAGAGCCTCTACTGCTTTATATAGCAGCCACTGGATAAGTCGTCAGTATAGTACTTACGGTCGAGCGGGAAGAAGAAGGAAAATCTTATAAGGTTCAACGCCCAGTTTATTATATTTCTGAAGTCCTGACCCCGTTAAAGCAGAGATATCCTCATTATCAGAAGCTTGTCTATGGGATTTACATGACCACGAAGAAGGTTGCACACTATTTCTCAGATCACTCTGTTACAGTCGTCAGCGACGCTCCATTGTCAGAGATTCTGCACAACAGAGATGCAACTGGTCGAGTGGCCAAATGGGCGATTGAACTCCTTCCCCTGGATATCAAGTTTGAGCCAAAGAAAGCTATCAAGTCCCAAGCAATAGCAGATTTCCTCACCGAGTGGATCGAACAGCAACTGTCGACTCAAGTTCACTCTGAACACTGGACCATGTTATTTGACGGATCCAAGATGCTGAACGGTTCTGGTGCTGGAGTAGTTCTGGTATCCCCCCGAGGAGACAGGCTCAGATATGTCCTCCAGATTCACTTTGATTCCTCCAACAACGAAGCAGAATATGAAGCACTCCTGTATGGGTTGCGCATGGCCATTTCACTCGGCGTCCATCGCCTCATGGTCTATGGTGACTCAGATTTGGTAGTTAATCAAGTGATGAAGGAGTGGGATGTCAGAAGCCCAGCCATGACTTGTTACTACAACATAGTGAGAAAGCTCAAGAAGAAGTTTGAGGGATTAGAACTCCACCACATACCCCGACTGAAAAAACAAGCAGCCGACGATTTGGCAAAGATAGGTTCCAAGAGAGAAGCCATTCCCAGCAATGTATTTTTGGAGCGTATCCACTCGCCGACAGTTCTGGAAGATCCTTTTACTGAACAGCCCCCGCAACCTAAGAGCGCCACAGATCCGACTGAAGTCGAGGTCCCAGCCGTGGTTGACCTGATCATGGAGGTTATGACCATTACTCCCGACTAGACGGTGCCCTACATTGCGTACATCCTCAGGAAAGAACTCCCAAAGGATGAAGAAGAGGCTCGACAGATCGTCCATCGATCCAAGGCCTTTATTGTGATAAGAGGGCAGCTGTTCAGGGAAAGCGTGACTGGAGTCGGTCAGAAATGCATAACACCAGAAGAAGGTTGAATGATCCTCAATGACATCCAATCGGGGACATGTGGTCATCATGCGTCCTCCCGGGCCATCGTGGCTAAAGCATACCGAGCTGGATTCTATTGGCCACGAGCAAATGAAATGGCGAAAGATATAGTCGACAGATGTGAAGGCTGCCAGTTTTACTCCGACATGTCCCACAAGCCAGCGTCTGCTCTGAAGACCATCACCCTCATCTACCCCTTTGCTTTTTGGGGACTGGATATGGTTGGACCACTGAGAACTAGCAGGAGCGGCTTTACTCATGTGCTCGTTGCAGTCGACAAGTTTACCAAATGGACCAAAGCTAAACCTATCAAGAACCTTAATGCTAGCACCGCTGTCAGTTTTATTAGAGCATTGACGTTCAGATATGGAGTCCCACACAGCATCATCACGGACAATGGGTCGAACTTCGACTCCGATGAATTCAGAGCTTTCTGCACCTCTCAGGGCACTCGAGTCGACTATGCTTCGGTCACTCACCCGCAGTCAAACAGACAAGCAGAAAGAGCCAATGGCCTAATTCTCAAAGGATTGAAACCCCGACTGATGCGTGATCTCAAACACGCAGCAGACGCTTGGGTTGATGAACTTCCGTCAGTTCTATGGGGCTGGAGGACAACTCCTAATCGGTTGACCGGACGAACTCCTTTCTTTTTGGTTTATGGAGCCGAAGCAATTTTGCCAAGTGACCTGCTCCACAACGCACCCCGAGTCGAGCTCTTCTCCAAAGAGGAAGCAGAGCAGGCCCGGCAAGATTCAGTCGATCTCTTGGAGGAGGAAAGAGAGATGGCCTTGATTCGGTCAACCATCTACCTGCAAGGCTTGCGTCGATTCCACACCAGAAATGTGAGGGGTCGAGCCTTTCAAGAAGGAGACCTAGTTCTTCGAGTGGATCAACAGAAACCACACAAGCTTGCCCCGACTTGGGAGGGCCCCTTCATCATCACCAAAGTTCTCCACAATGGAGCATACCATCTTACAGTATTGAGCATCAGAAAGACGAGCCATGGGCTTGGAACGCGGAGCTGCTCCACCCCTTTTATACTTTAGCACTCGTTCGAATAAAATGTAATGAGAAACACCTTTTGTAATTTGTTTATCAAAGACAAGAGCTTACGGTTCTCTCATTCAATTGTGTTGTTCTTATTTACTTCTGAAATCCCCCAGTGGGTGGGCTTAGTCGCGAATCCGTTTCGCCTAAGTTCGAAAAAATCCTACCGAGTGGAGAGCAATCCTCCCACTCGGGGGCTTAGCTGCAGTCCAGCAGTCGCCTAAGTTCTCTCACTAGGAGACTTAGCTGCAGTCCAGTACTTGCCTAAGTTTAAAAAAATCCTACCGAGTAGAGAGCAATCCTCCCACTCGGGGGCTTAGCTGCAGTTCAACACTCGCCTAAGTTCTCTCACTAGGAGGCTTAGCTGCAGTCCGGTACTATCCTAAGTTTGAAAAAATCCTACCGAGTGGAGGGCAACCCTCCCACTCGGGGGCTTAGCTGCAGTCCAGCACTCGCCTAAGTTCTCTCACTAGGAGGCTTAGCTGCAGTCCGGTACTAGCCTAAGTTTGAAAAAATCCTACCGAGTGGAGAGCGACCCTCCCACTCGGGGGCTTAGCTGCAGTCTAGCACTCGCCTAAGTCCTCCCACTAGGAGACTTAGCTGCAGTCCAGTACTCTCCTAAGTTTGAAAAAATCCTACCGAGTGGAGAGCAACCCTCCCACTCGTGGGCTTAGCTGCAGTCCAGCACTCGCCTAAGTTCTCTCACTAGGAGGCTTAGCTGCAGTCCGGTACTAGCCTAAGTTTGAAAAAATCCTACCGAGTGGAGAGCGACCCTCCCACTCGGGGGCTTAGCTGCAGTCTAGCACTCGCCTAAGTCCTCCCACTAGGAGACTTAGCTGCAGTCCAGTACTCTCCTAAGTTTGAAAAAATCCTACCGAGTGGAGAGCAACCCTCCCACTCGGGGGCTTAGCTGCAGTCCAGCACTCGCCTAAGTTCTCTCACTAGGAGGCTTAGCTGAAGTCCATCACTCGCCTAAGTTTGAAAAAATCCTACCGAGTGGAGAGCGACCCTCCCACTCGGGGGCTTAGCTGCAGTCCAACACTCGCCTAAGTCCTCCCACTAGGAGACTTAGTTGTAGTCCGGTACTCTCCTAAGTTTGAAAAAATCCTACCGAGTGGAGAGAAATCCTCCCACTCGGGGGCTTAGCTGCAGTCCAACACTCGCCTAAGTTCTCTCACTAGGAGGCTTAGCTGCAGTCCGGTACTAGCCTAAGTTTGAAAAAATCCTACCGAGCGGAGAGCAACCCTCTCACTCGGGGGCTTAGCTGCAGTCCAGCACTCGCCTAAGTTCTCTCACTAGGAGGCTTAGCTGTAGTCCATCACTCGCCTATGTTTGAAAAAATCCTACCGAGTGGAGAGCGACCCTCCCACTCGGGGGCTTAGCTGCAGTCCAGCACTCGCCTAAGTCCTCCCACTAGGAGACTTAGCTGCAGTCCAGTACTCGCCTAAGTTTGAAAAAATCCTACCGAGTGGAGAGCAACCCTCCCACTCGGGGGCTTAGATGCAGTCCAGCACTCGCCTAAGTTCTCTCACTAGGAGACTTAGCTGCAGTCCAATACTCGCCTAAGTTTGAAACATATCCCTATCCGCAAGGACGACGGGGTGCAGGTCGACTGCAACCTTCTCCTTCGGAGCTGCGGCACAAGTACAACGTCCGGTCCATCCCTACCCGCAAGGACGACGTGGTGCAGGTCGACTCCAACCTTCTCCTTCGGAGCTGCGGCACAAATACAACGTCTGGTCCATCCCTATCCGCAAGGACGACGAGGTGCAGGTTGACTGCAACCTTCTCCTTCGGAGTTGCTGCGTCTCCAGCGCAAAGACTATTCAAAGCAGTGAGTAAAGTCCATTCGAGGACAAACACAAGCACATTCGGAAATAAACCAAATTCAGATAAATCCTAAAGATTCCGAGCAGCAAATCAAAAGTACTCGGGCATCAAGCCCGAAGGAGTTCAACGGTTACAGCAATCACTCGGCATTCCGAGGCAAATTTAAAGCGTATTCAGGTTTCGTGAGTCTGTTCGCTGGGCCGGAGGAGGGCTGGCAGGCTCCACAAATGAGTCCAGGTCGATCCCATCAGCAATCCGAGTGGCGGCAGCTATGAAAGTCTCCATGAAGGACTGGAAGTCGTGCTTTTTGGTGTTAGCGACTTTGATCGCCACCAGCTTATCTTCACGAGCCTCCTTGCAATGGACTCGCACCAAGGACAGCGCAACGTCAGCACCACACCGGGCAGAGGATTTCTTCCATTCTTGCACTCGGTCAGGGATCTCGTTCAGTCGAGTCATCAAGGATTCCAGGTCATTCTGAAGCGTCGCCCCCGGCCAAAGCGATGAGTCGATTCGAGAGACAACCTCCTTCAGGCGTGCGAGGTAGCTTGTGGCGCTGGCGATATGGGACTCTAGTCGGAGCATGTTCATCGCAGTTTTGTCGCAGACTGGGGAAGCGATAGAGTCCAGACCCGCCTCAACCCTTCCAGTTTCTTCATTGAAGTCTTGGCAGAGTTCTGCAGCCAAAAGTTAGTCAATCGACCAAGCAAGATCCGATCGCAAGCATCAACACAGTCGGATTAAAGGAAATACCTTCCAGCGCGAGATAAAGCTTCTTGGCGAGAGTCCTTAGATAAGCTTCTGTGTCATTCCTCTTGCGGATTGCAAACTCCAACTTTTCATTCAGGACGACCTTGTCCTTCTTCATACTGGTCACTTCGCGGTTAGCTTCATTAAGACAAGATTTCAGTTTGTTCACCTCTCCTTCAAGCGTTCTGATTGAAGCAAGCTTCTTGTCTGCGAGAGCAGTTTTGTCTTGGGCTGCTTTCTGCGTGGTGGCAAGGTCCGAGTCTTTCTTCTCCAGAGCCAACTTCATTTTCTCTTCAAAAGAAGCAATCGAGTCAAAGAAGAGATTAAAGAGATATATTGAGAGTCAGTCGACAATCAGTTACCTTCCATACCAGCGGCCTCGTCTTGAGCTTTTTTCAGATTTTTCTTAGCCAATTCCAAGCCTAAGTTGAGTTGCCTCTGCTTCTCCTCGAGTTCAGCAAACTTGGAAATAAGAGTACAAGACTTCTACAAAAGGCAAAAGACAGATCAATCGATAGGATCAAACGTGGTTCACTTCCGAGTGAATAAAACCTAAAGAAGTCCATTTAGACCCCAGCCGACTGCACACAGTCGACTGCGGTCTCAGGGGCTACACCCAGCGGGTGCACTTGGCGTGCCCCCACTGACTAAGATCAACTCGTCCGGTCCGCCCGGACCAGGTAAAAAAAAGGGGCAGCAAGCTGTTAAGACCCCAGTCGACTGCCAGCAGTCGACCGCGGTCTCGGGGACTACACCCAGTGGGTGCACTTGGCGTGCCCCCACCGGTTCAGATCTTACTCGACCGGCCTGCCAGAGTCGAGTGTATGGAGTAGAAAGAAAAGAATGAAGAACTCAGACCCCAGTCGACTGCCAACAGTAGATCGTGGTCTCGGGGACTACACCCAGTGGGTGCACTTAGCGTGCCCCCACCGGTTCTGATCCCACTCGCCCAGACTGAGTGGAAGAGCGAAACTACCAAAAACAACAAAACACCCAGTGGGTGCTTTAATTCGACGCAAACAACAGGAGATCATGCAGAAGAAGATTTTTCAAGAACAAAAACAGTTAGAAAGTTTACTCACCTGGACATTGGCCCGAAGGGCGGCACTGGCGTCGTAGGCAGCCTGGTTGTTCTCGTGCACCATCTTCACCCGCTCCATCATCATGCCAGCCTGTCAAATGGCTTCTGCAGCAGCTTCTGACTGGTTTTCCTGGACGGGGTAGCTGGTGAAAAAGTGTGCAGCCGACCCAGGTGCGGTGGCTTGGAGTTCTGTGGCGTGGAGTTGGACAGTTGAAGGAACCACAAGTGCAGTCGACGGTGCGGGAGGCCCACTCGACAAGGGTGCAGCGAATGTCACAGAGGCCCTGCCCGCGTCTTCGGCTTGACGGATGGGAGGTGTTGGAGTTGGTTCTTGCTGAGCCACCTTGCCAGCTGCTACCTTCTTGCTCTTCTTGGGCTTAGGAGCCACATCTTCATCATCATCTGGAAGATCAATGATGTTGGGTGGAGCTGCAAGGCAGATCATTCGACCCCAGGTGAACCACACGAACGCAGTTGACCAAAGAATCCAGAACTAGATCACAAGAGTTTATACCTGGGTTGGAGGTTACAGCATCTTCCATTTCCTCGTCTTGGTACTGGAAAGAAGAGGTTCCGGACGTAGCAGCACTTCAAAGACCCGTATTCAATCGGTTATGTCTGGTTAATCCAGTCGACGAAAAAGACAAGTCAGATGGTTACCCGTAGATAGTAGGAACGGTCACTTTAATCCTGGGCAAAGCTTTTGGCAGTTTGGAAGAGGTGGCTTTCAGCGCTGGAGGCGGCGCAACTTTGGACTGCTTTGGAGCCTTTTCAGCCGGCGTTGGGGAAGACGTCCTAGGACGCTTCGAACTCTGACCAGTCGGCACGGCCACTAAGTCCGGAGCACTCGCCGGGTCGTGGGCTTGTTTGGATCTCCTCTCCCTGCGAGGAGGCGAGTCGACTTCTTCGTCACCAGTCGATTCGTCGCTCTCCTTGTCTTCCTCGGCCTCCGAATGCTCCTCGCCACTCTCGCCACCGCTCCCTTCTTCATCAGCCTCTTAGTCCTGCACTCCGTTGGGCATTGAGTACATGTCGATGAGGGCCTGAAAGGACAATGATCAAAGGAAATTCAATCGACCATAAACAAGATGTCACTCAGTGAATAGAAAAGATA
Source organism: Triticum urartu (assembly GCF_003073215.2). Lineage (NCBI taxonomy): Eukaryota > Viridiplantae > Streptophyta > Magnoliopsida > Poales > Poaceae > Triticum > Triticum urartu. The sequence goes on from NC_053025.1 coordinate 74,978,195, forward strand.
CTCGATAAGACAGAATTATACCTGCTCCGGCTGGTGCGAGTTTTCGAATGGAATCACCCTCCTAGACCCCCGAGGGTTGTCTTTGTTGCTGGTGATCCCCATCAACCACTTCTCCAAGGTGTCCTCGCTGACGTCCTCCGGGTGGATCCGAGTGGAATACTCGAGCCTAGAATACATCCACATCGAATGATCGCGCGCCTGGAGAGGTTGGATGCGTCGACCGAGAAAGACCTCCAGCAGGTCCATCCCGGTCACCCCATCGCGGACAAGCTGGACGACCCGCTCGACCAGCACCTTGACATGCGCCTTCTCTTCTAGAACTACCTTCAGGGGGGGCAGGCTTCTCCACTTGAGCCAAAGAAAAAGGAGGAAGTCCAGTCGACTGGTCGGGGGTCGGCTGATTCTTGCAGTAGAACCAAGTCGACTGCCAGCCCAGGACCGAGTCGGGAAGAGTCATGGCTGGGAAAGTACTCTTGATCCTCATCTGGATCCCCAGACCCCCGCACATCTGGATCACTTGTGTCCTCTCGTCACTCGACTTGGCCTTTATGACCGACTAGGATCGGCAGGTGAAGATGTGTTTGAAAAGGCCCCAATGCGGTCGACAACCCAAGAAGTTTTCGCACATCGACACAAAAGCGGCCAGATATACTATAGTGTTTGGGGTGAAATGGTGGAGTTGAGCCCCAAAGAAGTTCAAAAAACCCTGGAAGAAAGGATGGGGGCAGTGAGAATCCGCGATCTACGTGAGTGGCGAGGAGAACACACTCACCCTCCCTCGGCTGCGGCTCGGTTTCATCCCCCGGGAGCCGTGCTGACTTGTGGGGGATCAGTCCCCCCTCCACCAGGTCGTCGAGGTCATCCTGGGTGATTGTCGAGCGGATCCAATTGCCCTGGATCCAGCCCGCCGGCAGGCCGGATCTCGACGAGGATCCGCCCCAGCTGGTCCACTTGCCCTTCGCCTACGTTGCCGCCTTATTCGCACGTTCCAGCGCCACCGTCCTCTCCTTCCCCATGGCAGCGGGTCGAGCTCGAGTAAAGGTCCGACGATGAGGGCAGAAGCGAGCGTGGCAGAGAGATTGAGAGAAGAAGAGAGAATGGGAGCGCACGGGGCAGAGGCCTGATCCGAGGCCTTTTATAAGGTCGTCATCCGAGTGAATGACGGGTGGACCCAGGCGATCTAAACAAATCCCGCAACAGTCGCGCGCGCAATATGTGGCGAAAAAGGGGGCGCGGGGATCGAGGAGACTTGCCTAATCCGTCCCGATGACCTTGTTTCCGTCCGTCTGGCGCGCTTCCCAAAATTCGAATCCCGCGAGATCCGCGGAGAGCAGAACAACCTGTCAGACTGAAGACAAACATCCTCTGCATCATCATTCGGAATTCTACCATGAAAATTCACTCAACAAAAACCAAGAATGGACCACGGCGACTGAGAAAGGAGTCGACGTCGTCACCTCAACTCATTGTTCCAGAACAGGATATATTCGTAACACAAAGAATGGGTCAGAAGTGTTCCCCACTCCTTCCCCACTCAAACCCTGATCCATTCTGGGGCTAATGATGAAGCTATGTACGTAGGGTAGGGTCATGGACCTGTCCGACATACCCTCCCCAAGGACATCTCTCCAAAGAATCAGTTGCAGTCGAAGAGAAACCATCGTCCACTCGACCATGAAGATGCGCTCACTCGACCACGTTGAAGACATTCGACCACCAGAAGATGAGAAACTCTCCACTCTGCAACGTTCAAGACTTAAACCATAACTTTATGGGCATTTATAGCACTTTACTACAGGCGTTACCAGTAACGCCCCTCCTTTATGAACATTGAACCCTGTGTAACGGAGGGGAGCTGGGGTCCTGGCGCACTCTATATAAGCCACCCTCCTCCTCTAGGACAAGGGTTCGCACTTTTGTAAACACACAATCATATAATCCAGTCGACCGCCTCAGGGCACCGAGACGTAGGGCTGTTACTTCCTTCGGGAAGGGCATGAATTCGTAAAACTCGTGCGTACAACTCCTCCATAGCTAGGATCTTGCCTCCTCATACTTACCCCCCATTCTACTGTCGGTCTTAGATCCACGACACACGACGCATTCTGTTGCGTCCCCATGAACACGACGCATTCCGTTGCCTCCCCATGAACACGACGACGACGCTGTTTCTCCGTTTCGACCCAGCCATGTACACGAGCCCTGGCCGTACGTATGCGCGAGTAGGCATTCGAGACCCGACCCGTATGTACACATACGTGGCCGTATTTTCTTTCTTGCACCCTGGCCGCCTCTACTACGACACGTGCGCGCCTCTACATCGACCAGTATATATGTACGTACATGTTCGCGACCAGAATGACAACGCTACGTATGCTTCGACCAGGTGGGTCCCGACTGTCGGGCACTTCCTTGCGTGCGAAGATGTAGCTGGTGGGTCCCAGCAGTCAGGGGGGCGAAATACGGTGGCCCGTCCGGTGGGTCCCGCTGTCAGGTGGAGGAATAATTATTTTGCATGGAATAAGGAGGCACTTCCTTGCTGCGGCCGTGGACCCAGCTGTCAGCCTCTCCACGTACAGTCCACGTTCGACGGAAGCCGTTCCTTGACCACGTTGACCACGTCGTGCCGAGAGCACCAGGGCGATGGACGACGGCGAGGCCTAGGAAGGGGACGACGCGGAGCCGGGGAAGACGCGGAGTATGAGGGTTCACTGGTTCGCTGCGGTGTGAGGCTGCTGTCGTCGTAGAATAACAGGGGGTGTGGGTGAGTAGAGGGATGGCCTGGCCAGCGGGGGGAGTAGTAGGGCGCGGTGAGGGCCTTCGCCGCATCGCAGCCGACCACGGGAGGCAGGAGCACGAGGCACGACCGGCGCTGGTTTGGGCAGCTGGAGCAAGAACACCAGAGGTTGAAGAAGCACTATGGTCATTGGATGGACATCGTACGGTCACTGGAGCTAGAATCGTGCATATTGACTAAGTTGACAAAGCCCTCCGTCCCCGTCAACTTAGAAGGCCCACAAGTCAGCCTTCCACTATACTGGGTCCCAGCTAATAGGGGGAGTATTTATTTTTTGTGCGTAATAAGGAGGCACTTCCTTGCCTGCGAAGATATAGCTGGTGGGTCCGAGCTATCAGCGACGGTAACGTTTTTTCGTGAAATATAGAGGCCCTTTCGGTGGGTCCCTGATGTCAGGTGGAGGAATCATTATTTTGCGTGTAATAAGGAGGCATTTCCTTGTGTGCGGCCGTGGACCCAGCTGTCAGCCTCTCCACGTAAAGTCCACTTCAGATGCATGTCGGTCGTTGACCACGTTGACCAGGCCGCGCCGAGAGCACCAGGGCGGTGGACGACGGTGAGGCCTAGGAAGGGGACGACACGGAGGCCGGGAAGACTCGGTAGTTGTTTCCCACACGGAGGGGAGTACGACTGTACGAGGGTTTAGTGGTTCGTCTGCCGTCGCCAGAGAATAACAGCAGGTGTGGGTGAGTAGAGGGATGGATAGGCCAGCGATGGGAGTACGGTCGGGCGGTGAGGCCTGCGCGGCAGCACAGCCGGCCGCGAGGAGGAGGGAGCAGGCAGTCCCGCCGGCGCTTGTTTGAGCGGCTGGAGCAGGAAGAGCAGAGATTGAAGAAGCACGACAGCCGTTGGATGGACATCCAACAGTCAGTGCTTGTGCGTCAACCTTTTTTTAGGAAAGCCTCAAATCTGTGGAAAACAGCATACAGCCCATCTGCCATTATTTCTAATAATTTACAGCCCATTTGCCAATTCTTAAGGTTTTTTTTGGAGCCCATATTCTTTTTGTTAGCATTACAGCCCATATTGTGGCAACTGTTAAAAAATTATATGAAATTTTGCATATTTCAGTGCGGTCCAAACTGTTTTTAATCTCGAAATTTCGACTCACATTCAAACTGATTTTAAAAATAAATGTATATCAATATAAAATCCAACAAATTCTCCACGCATAAAAATTAATGTAATTTAAAATCTTGAAATGAAAAAAAAGATATTTGAAACTAATTGTCGGTTTGATGTGTTTTAAAAATGTACAACCCATTTCTCATTACTGATGGGCCATTTTCTCGACCAGCCGAATGAAAGCTCTCCCCGTCTTGAAAGAATTGCAGCCCAACAGGCCTGACAAAGCAAGTTACTTGGCAAATCACAAAAAACTGGGCTGTGGCCCTGGACCCAGCTGTCAGCCTCTCCACGTACAGTAGTCCTCCGATGGAAGTCATTCCTTGACCACGTTGACCACGCCGCGCAGAGAGCACCACGGCGATGGACGACGGCGAGGCCTAGGAAGGGGACAACACGGCAGTGGAAGCCCGCGCGGAGAGGACTATGAGGGTTCACTGGTTCGGCTGCGGTGTGAGGCTGCCGGCGTCGCAGGGCCTGGCCAGCGGTGGGAATAATAGGGGGCGGCAAGGCCTCTGCGGCAGCACAGCCGGCCACGGGAGGTAGGAGCATGCGGCACGACCGGCGCTGCTTTGGGAGGCTGGAGCAAGAAGACCAGAGGTTGAAGAAGCACTACGGCCGTTGGATGGACATCGTACGGTCACTGGAGCTAGAATCGTTCATATTGAGTAAGTTGACAAAGCCCTTCATCCCCGTCAACTTAGTAGGCCCACAAGTCAGCCTCCCAGCAAGGTGGGTCCCAGCTAGCCGGGGGAGTATTCATTTTTTTGTGCGTAATAAGGAGGCACTTCCGGTGGGTCCGAGCTGACAGCGGGGGGAATGTTTTTTTCGCGAAATATGGTGGCCCGTCCGGTGGGTCCCAGCAGTCAGGGGGAAACGATTTTTTTTCACAAAATACTGGTGGCCCGTCCGCTGGATCCCCGCTGTCAGGTGGAGGAATAATTATTTTCCGCGTAATAAGGAGGCACTTCCTTGCGGCTGCCGTGGAACCAGCTGTCAGCCTCTCCACGTACAGTACTCTTCCGATGGAAGTCGGTCGTTGACCACATTGACCATGCCGCGCCGAGAGCACCACGGCGGTGGACGATGGCGAGGCCTAGGAAGGGGATGACGCGGAGCCATGCAAGACGCGGAAGTGGATGCCCACGCAGAGAGGAGTACGAGCGTTCACTGGTTCGGCTGTGGTGTGAGGCTGCCGTCGCCGCAGAATAACAGGGGGTGTGGGTGAGTGGAGGGATGGCCTGGCCAGTGGTGGGAGTAGTATGGGGGCGGTGAGGCCTCCGCGGTAGCACAGCCGGCCACGAGAGGCAGGAGCAGGCGGCACGACCGGCGCTGCTTTGGGCGGTTGGAGCAAGAAGACCAGAGATTGAAGAAGCACTATGGTCGTTGGATGGACATCATACGGTCACTGGAGTATTGACTAAGTTAACAAAGCTCTCCATCCCTGTCAACTTAGTAGGCCCACAAGTTAGCCCAACAATATGGTGGGTCCCAGCTAGCAGGGGGTATTCATTTTTTTGGGCGTAATAAGGAGGCACTTCCTTGCGTTCGAAGATATAGCTGGTGGGTCCGACTTGTCAGCGGGGGAGCATTTTTTCGCGAAATACAGAGGCCCTTCCTGTGGGTCCTAGCTGTCAGGTGCAAGAATCATTATTTTGTGCGTAATAAGGAGGCATTTCCTTGTGTGCGTGCGTGGACCCAGTTGTCAGCCTCTCCACGTACAGTCCAGTTCCGATGCATGTCGTTCATTGACCACGTTGATCAGGCCGCGCCGAGAGCACCAGGGCGGTGGACGACGGCGAGGCCTAGGAACGGAACGACACGGAGCCAGGGAATACTCGGCAGTTGTTTCCCACACGAAGGAGTACGAGGGTTTACTGGTTCATCTGCCGTCGCCAGAGAATAACAGCGGGTGTGGGTGAGTAGAGGATGGCTAGGCCAGCGATGGGAGTACGGTGGGGCCGTGAGGCCTGCGCGGCAGCATAGCCGGCCACGGGAGGAGGGAGCAGGCAGTCCCGCCGGCGCTTGTTTGAGCGGCTTGAGCATGAAGAGCAGAGATTGAAGAAGCATGACAGCCGTTCGATGGACATCCAACAGTCACTGCTCTTGTGTGTTGACTAAGTTGACAGGGCGTTGCGTGTGCGTCAACCTTTTTTTATGAAAGCATACGCGTCAACATGTAGTAGGCACACAAGTCAACCTCAAATCTGTGGAAAATAGCATACAGCCCATCTGCCATTATTTCTAATAATGTACAACCCATTTGCTAATTCGTAAGAATTTTTTTGGAGCCCATCTTCTTTTTGTTAGCATCACACCCCATATTGTGGCCACGGTTAAAAAGTATACGAAATTTTGCATATTTCTGTGCGGTCAACTGTTTTTAATCCAGAAATATCGATTCACATTCAAACTATTTTGAAAAATAATTTATATAAATATAAAATCCAAATAATTGTCCATGCATAAAAATCAATGGAATTTAAGATCTTGTAATGAAAAAAATGAAACTAATTCCCGGTTTGATGTGTTTTAAAAATGTACAGCCCATTTCTGGGCAAACCGAATGAAACTCTCCTCGTCTTGAAAGATTTGCAGCCCAGCAGGGCCGATAAAGCAAGTAGGCCTTGTTTGGGTATTTCTTTAAAAAATAGAACTAGGCTAGCCATTTTCAGCAAGAAAAAAACACAACTGGGCTCATGATGTGGTAAACATAAATAAAACCCTGGCTAGACGGGCCACAGCCCCCGCACAGCCCCGTTGTTACCCTGATCCGTCGCTAAAACTAGTATAAATAATAACTACTTGTTCCTCAAAAAAAACTGTGCGACTTGCTGGGTCCCTAGTGTCAGCCGCTCGTAGTGTAATTCTCTCGTTTATTGACTACGTTGACAATGGCGTGAGCCCCAGATGTCCAACCATTAGGAGGAACCATATTTTTGGGCTTGTACTATAGAGGCACTTGCTCGCGTACTTCCATGACCCTGGTGGGTCCCTACTGTCATCCTCTCCACATACAGTCATCTCCTTGTTCCTCTCGGTTGTTGACGACGTTGACAACACAAGAGGGCGGCGCACGGCGAGCGAACCAAGGCCACAAGGCGGAGGACCACGGCGAGGCCTCGGACGGAACAAACAGGAGCCGTTGAAAATGCGTCGGTCCAGTCGCAGGCGGAGGGGAGTACGAGGGTTGACTGGTTCGGGCGCGGGTGCGTGTTGGGGCTGACATCGCCGGAGAATAACAGGATGTGTGGGGGAATAGAGGGAGGGACTGGCCAACATTCGAGGGTACGTACGGTAGGGCGGCGGAGGCGTAGCCAGCCATGGGAGGCGGGAGCAGGCGGAGCCGACGGGGTGGTTTGGTTTCGGCGATTGGGGGAAGAAGAACACAAGAGATAGAAGATACACGACAGATGTTGGATGTCAATCCAACGGCTGGTAGGCAGAATCGTTTGTTGACTGGCTAGTAAGTCGACACCACCTTGGATAGGCTATTTCCTCGCGGATCCCAAATGTCAGAATCCAAATCTGTCATGGTCATGCAGCCTTTCCTATGAAAATTTACAGCCCATTTGATGTGCTAGTTCAAAATAAGTTTGTGGGTGCTGGTGGGGGCTAATCACTTGGCTTCTGTAATGCATAGTGAGCTCAAGCAGCCGGCGAGAGTGATGTTATTTCCCTTGGTTTGGATTTGTTACAATATTTCACTCTAAATTAAACGAATGGCAAGCCATTTGCCTTGTTTCAAAGAAAATATGACAGTCACAGCCGAGTTGAAAAGGGTAGGAACATCTAACTCCGGCTTACAAACTATACAAAAGCACAAGGGTTAATTGTTCATCAGGTTTACAAAAAAACCAGATTGAAAAGGGCAACAACATCTAACTCCAGCACTATTTTCGGTAGTCACAGTCAAATGGATCGGTCAGGTCCATAGAATGAACATCCTGGGTCATAAAATTTATTGGATTATGACCACAATATGTTGTAAATAGAAGCCTGGCACATTCAGAAGCTCTTTTGCCCATCTGAAACTCCTTTTTTTTTGCTCTTCGACATACCCATCCGTCAAAACCATGTTGCTGATAAACTTAAGCCTGATGGACAATAGTAACCTCGCATTCAGCAGGAAGAATGTGACAAATCTTGTGCTTGCACGGTTGGCTACATATCATTCTAGCATTATTGTCTTCAATCGAATCTCATGAGAAGTGAGAAAATCCCGATGCTTATGAATCCACCGATTGGTTATAACTTTCTTACCCCGTCATGTTGCCTAAATAGACATGAAGATTGAAAACAGTTAAGGTCTAAAAGAAGAGTGTCGAAAGAGCAACAGTTGAACAGTTAATTCTAGTACACTATATGTGGGCTTCCAATGTGCGTGAAATTATCACCTTTATATACAACTTCTCCAGACATGGAAAGCATTGCAGCAAGCCAATAATCTTGTTCAGATCAAAACTATTCATTTGGATATATAAGATCTTAACAGAATCCAGCACCATTGATAGGCCATCCATGGAGAAAATCTTCATTGAGCATAGAACATAATATTAGTACAAAATGTGTACTCCAAGATGATATATAAATTATGTGCAGAAATTTAAAATGTAGCTTATGGTTACAAGTGTAGATGATAATATAAAGTACCTGAAGAACTATGGAGCCAAACACCATATTGAAATGAGCACAGAGATCATGTATTACACCCAAGGTCTCCAGTTTTGGCGCAGAGAGGATGGTTATTTGCAACGGTGAATAACTAGAATCAAGGATCAACCTTTGAAGTGAAGGGGCATCTTGGATGATGAGCTGCCTTCCGTCAAAAGAAATTCCAATTCTTACAAGGTTAGGCGACTTTATTTGGAGACAACCGATTCTAACTGTGAAAACAAGCACCAAGCACTCCAGCGCAGGGCAACTGGAGTGGATGATGTTGTGCAATGAGGCCTCCGATATATGAACCCGCACAAGTGAAAGTTTCTTGAGAAATGGGAGTCGAAGGTTTAGTACCAGATTGTCTGGTAGGTAGCACTGCGCAAAGGTGGCGGTGTGGAGAGAGGACAAAAACCCTGAGATGGACATCGGTGATGAGGGCACAAGTTCATGGCGTTCGGTATGTGGTATGTGATTTCCAGGGGAATAGTAGAACTCAAGCAGCTGTAGTTCTGTGAATTCAGGGGATTCCTGCCAGGCGTCCACCATGCAGGGCACGGTATGCTTGCTCAGGTAGCATGGCGGGATGCAAAGGCTTTGAACGGAGCCCTGGTGGGAGGAGATGATGGCTCTGGGGATTTCAAAATCATTGAAGAGAGATAGCTAATGACAGTCGAGATTAAGGGGAACGGCGCGCCATAGAGGGCACCACCGAATTGAGAGGACTTGGGTGCGGCAACAATCCTTGGTGGGGAGAAGCGAGATGATCTCCCCAAGGATGGCGTCCGGGAGATCGCTGATGCGGTCCACCCGAGATTCTATGGGTTCCTGGGATCCGGTGGGGGCAGGGTCACCGCTTCTCCCCGCGCTGCCGGGTGCGGGATCTACAACAGGCGTCGCCACTGGCGGGAGCCTCATCTTCTTGGCGCTGGGGTCAGCCGACTCCATTTTCCTCGAGGGCATCGCATCGCGCTCACGGATTTGAGCAGAGTAACTAATGACGAGCCTAGTTGTAGTGCGAGCAAAGAAGAAGGGGAGCTGGGGGTTTTCTGTTGGAGTGAGGAAGAAGGGAAGCTGGGGTTTTCTGTAGGAGGTGATGAATTTGGGGATACGAGTGGAGCGAGCTGATGTGAGGTGGGTGGGAGCGAGGAGGAAGAAGAGCACCCAGGTTTTTGAATTGATTTTACTATTTACTAGTGTGGATAGGCTGTTCTGTCTTGGGACCCGAGAAACAATTACTACTAGTACAGTGGAGACACTCTACAGCTACCCAGAAAAACAATTACTACTAGTACAGTGGAGACACTCTACCGCTTCTGGCTCCTCCTAGGTCATTGAAACATATCCCTCTACTGAATGTCGTTATACTTTTGTTCACCGACATGCGGGCCATGCAGCGCGCGGGCCCAAATGCCATCCACCAAATTAGAAGGCAGTATGGAGGCGGAGAGTCACCCCAGTCATAGCGCGGCAGTAACGAGTTGTCGTATCACAAAACCCCACCTCCCCGCAGTCTAAGTTTGACGGACGAAGCAACCATCATTTCACTCTTCGCTGAATCCCCTTCTCCCTCACCGTCTTCAAGAAAGGCAACACTTGCATCTGCCACTGTTCTTCTCTCCGAACAAAGGGAAGGTAAGCGGATCCGTGATGTTGGTATATTTTCGTTCAGAGGAAAAAAAAGAACTTTTGCAAAGCGGTAACCAATCCTCACTCTCTTTTTTGTTTCATTGTCATTGCGATTGCGTTTTCCTTTCAGTGGACTCCTAGTATTCGTCAGTTTCATGATGGACCAAGGAGAATCAGGCAAAGATCTGCCGATATTGGAGCAGACGTGGGAGGTTGATCCCCACGAGACAAAGAGCTCCAAGAAGATGGAGGCAACCACCGAGGCGACCCCAGATACTGAGATGGTCAACGCCTCATTTGAGGTTACAGCCCCCGTGGCACTGCAGAAGCAGTTTTCCCCCTTCGAGGATGTGTCCCCCCCCCCCCCCCCGCGCTGAGCTGCCCAAGGTGATTTCCTTCTTTGCCGATCTCGATTGTGTTTTTTCATCTAAGTAAGTGGTGATTTTTTTAGAAAAGGAAGTATGTGGTGATTAATAATGCACAATTTTATTAGCTTAGATGCCATGGTATACGTAGTGGTTTAAATAACTTGTGTTTCTTATACTGAAAAGTAATTCAGAATTTGTTTCTGTTTCAATTAGAGCCCTGATGCAGACAAGGATTGTGTGGTTGTACATGTCACTCGCTATGAGGCGGACGACCTGAATATACGCACTAGGAAAACAGAGTTCTTAGGCTATTGGATCCTAGAAGCCATTTGCGGTTATACCAATGAAGAGTTGTATTCCAGCCTCACTGTTGTCAGGCGTGTTGTCCAGGGTGTACTGAAGCACAAGAAGTTCAAAGCTACTCCTTCGTTTGTGAGGAATACTGTTCTTGTCAAGCTTACGCAGGAAGATGACGTGGCATGCCTCCACAAACAAGTTTATCAGTGGCAAGGCCACAAGGTTGTCTTCAGGAAGGTTCACAGGATTGAGCTGCTGCGGGACGTCCTCGATGATGTTCATGGCAAGGTTCGTCTTGTGTCCAGCCCAAATTAGATCGAGGCATGAAATAGTTGCCCCAGCTAGTGTTTAATAGTAGTTTGGATTGTGTCTAATTATCCGACCCTTGCCTGTTATCGACCCCTCTGGGGCTAGTACTCTGTTTGAATCCGTCTATGGGAACTGCTCCTACTTTTGTGTGCCCGTGAATCATGTGAGAACCATTGTAATTGTTGCTGAAACAGATGCGTCCTCACTAGTTTTTTCATGAATATGGCATGGTAAGACATAAGTTGTCACGGTTTATCATACGAGCAATGTGTGTTTTGATGAAATAGAGCACTCGTCCGAGAACCGTGTGCCGACGTATACATAAGTACTTGTAAACACTGTTGGTGCTAACCCACCTGTAAGCAGTTGTGAAAAACACAGCACATTGGCTCAGCTCGCTTCAACACTAGGCTATCGACCAGCTAATAATCAACAATCTGCTATCTGACATATAAGCAACTATGTATCTTGTTACAGTGGTTCATGCAGTTAATTGAGGCCACAATGTAATAAATTCCAAACGTTCACACGCTAGTCCAGCGCTCATGTGGAACACTCACATTAAACTTGTCTTCATAAAAAACTTGAGAAGCATAAGTTAAGCAATTTTATACATCTCAATGATTCATAGAACATAACAAACATATACTAGTTCACAGTAAAACACAAAGTTGTGAGAAGGTTTACAAATCAGGAAAAAACAAGCAAGGCTTCTCTCTGAGCAAAGGGCCTCCCGGCAGGCTTAAATTTCCTGGAGTTCACTCTGGTTTTTTCTTGTTGCCACCATTCAGGGTTAGGTTCTCTCATTCCAGAATAACCAATTATAATTGTGGTATCAACTGGAATGCTGAACTGAACCATGCAGTGTACTGACCAGATGAAATGCTTGTGCATTCCACTAAATTTAAGCATCGCTATTTGCAGAAATAAGCAGACCATAATGCCTCTTGTCCGCGCACCTTTCCAAAAAACCGCCGTGCAGTCGTGCCAGCTAGTCCTTGGTCCATGGATAACTGGTAGAAAGTGCATTCCGGACTAGGATGCAGTTGTTTTCGCTCGTCCCTGCACTGCAATCAAGAAGTAAAACGTACGAATCAGCTTCTTTTAGATTGCGTTGGTCATTCTACCTTAGTTACTACCAATGTAGGGATACCTTGAAGACGGGATGTTAGATGACGGTAGCGAGGGATAGCCATCTCATTTTGCGCAGTTGTACTAAAACTGAGGTGTGTGCTTTTGATTGCGTGGATAGAAACAATACAGAGACAGACATCCCGAAACGATATGGAGACAGAAATCCCTGTTTGCGCAAATAAGATATACAGTTATTTAAATAGTGACAGATATTACTACTTTCCCCTGTTTCCTCTTCGAACCAAGTCCAAGATTCATGCTACAGCTTTCCCACTTTCTTCCCTGTTTGAACCAACGCTTTGAGTCGACTGTATGAAATAGCTTTACTTCTAATCTACTACTACTATAATGCGGCAGTTTTGAAATTGGATTTACCACTCCATCTTCGGTTCTCCCGCCCAAACAAGCATTGGCTCAAAATCCACCGTTCATTTCCCCTTTCATGCATATCACTGCCGTTCATCAAACAAAGGATGACATGGATCTAATGGCTAAGAGCTGCCGGATTCGCTCCCGCTCCTTCTGCACATGGCCGACTCTGCTCTCCAAGTAAACAAATAAAGAAGTCCTCGTTGAATCTGGATTGCACCTACTGAAGTTGAGAAATGTCTATAAACTGTTGCCACCTCCTCACATGCAAGTACGACAAGTTGGCAAATAGCTAGCACATTTTGGTTCCCCGTTGTCACCTGGGAAATAAACACTCTACTACTAACTAATTTTTAGATTACTGTAAAAATGTATTTTTTATATGCCGCTATACTGCAAAGTTTACACTGTTCACATAACATAACATTGCATGGCTGATGCTAGCTAAAGTTTTATTCTGCTTCATCGAGAAATGTAATATTTTTATTATTCGCAGAAAAAGTATAATATTTTATTTCAGTCATACATAAGCTATACCTCAAGCTAATACAGGACATGAGTGTCTGTCAGACCTAAATGGCTTATTTAGTTGCACAAAATAGTCCATAAACATGCATGTAAACCGTCAAACAACTCTGGAACTATACATCAGTGGAACCCAGGAAACAGCATATAATAAAACTACAACTTTTATCTTGTAATCAAATTCTTACTTGGAACTCAGTTTGATTTGTGCAAGTGATTTGCTTCTTATTTCAGAATAGTCCTTAGATCATGCAAACAAACACACTATGATATCTACTCAAGATACGAGTACCCATTTCTCTCTCTAAAAAGAAGGTATATGAGTATCTATCATACAGAACATACGTGCAAAGCACGTGCCTTAGTAGAAGTCTAGGTAGCTTTGGAATAGCGGACGGAAGTAGAAAAGGATCCACACGAAGGGAGCTGGGGCAGTAGAGAAAGGCAGGTTTCGAAGGAATATATACTTGAGGGTCATCGGCATGTCGCAAAGACGGCGTCGGGAGGCCGCATCTTGGCCACAATACCGCAGGGAGGAAGAAGGGGTCGGAGGCCCTCCCGAGCCGGCGCTCTCTCGGAAAGAACGGCATGGCCGCCGATCGGGACGCGTGGGCAGCCGTTGGTCTCCTCCCTCGCCACCGACGACAGCATGAACGATGCACCTACACCCCTGCCCCGGTTGAGGTTGTCCGGCTGGATTTGTGACCAACCGTGAGCTGAGAGAGAGTGTGGCCACCTATGTGTTTCTTAGATCTGGAGAGCATGAGAGAGTGAACGAGAGGAACCCTAGTAAAGCAAGCGCTAAGGCTCCTACTTTTATATATAGTGGAGTGATTTTGTTGTACCAGCTTCAAAAAAATGCGCTCCTACGTGTACCGTGAGTGGGTGTGAGAGAACTAGTGCGTGCGTGCACCGCTTCTCTTCATGAGAGTACAATATACTATGCCCAAAGAACGTTTGCTGCAAGAGTAATAGTACAAGTGTGTGACGTGTGAGCTAAAATAAAATGTGCGCGCCGTCTTTTGTTTTTTAGAAGTTCTGAGGGTAGGGTCTGAAGAGCACATATGTGTGTGACGTTTACCTGCAGATAGACGGTGGGTGCGATGTGCGAGTCTGCGAGAGGACTCGGGAGAGTCGTGACTCCTGAGGGTGCGTGTGCGTGAGAGAGAGGGGGCACGTATCAATGCAATGCATGTGTCCGTAAATCATTATCCGACAAATGTTCGCCACAAGCCTTTTCCTGACGAATGCCGTAAGGACCGTTAGATCGGCATCCGACAGTGTCAGTTTTGCCATGTCATTTAACAGAAGAGCCACTCCTCCTACACACAAATCTTCCACGTGAGTGTTAGCAACTGCCGTATGCTCCCTCCGTTCTGAAATGCAGTGCATATAGCTTTATTGAAAATTTGAACCTCGCAAACTTTTACCGAGTTTTTGTGTACCAAATTGCACATGTAGAATACCATGTATATATATATCATTTCATTCATCTTCGAGAGGTAACTATAAAGTTGGGTGAGGAGTTGTCACATCCCTAGTTCTGGTATGACCTAGGCTAGCCCTTCATTTGTGCATCATGTTTAAATTCCATATAAATTTAAAATGGGGATTGTTGAAACCCTAGCACCAAATGAATTCAACTAGGTTCAATAAAAATATTTTCAATGATCCCAAATGCCCTTTAGAAAAGTTCATGATTTTTGTTAAAGGTGAAAACCTCTGCCAAAAATCATGCACATATTTCTAGTCCATTCTGGATTTTTGAATTAAATCTTATTGTATTTGACTTTGGGCATTGAAAATACTATAAATAATTTAAATGTTCAAATAATGTTGGAACCATTTTTGGGCCACTGAAATAATTCAGAAAGTGTCCATGAATATTTTCAGGATTTTAGGAAATGCCTTGGTATTTTCCCTAAGCTCAAAATAGAGGCAAATAATTAGAAAACAAAAACAAAATTAGAAGACAGAAGAGAGGGAAACCTACCTGGCCCAAATCTACCTGGCGCCCCACCACGGCCTAGCAGAGGCCCAGCCCACCACAGCCACCACCGTCTTCAACCTCCTGCCAGTAGGCAGGAGGGCGTGTGCCCAACACGCGCGCGCACGCGCCGGCCACCTCCTCCCTGCCTGGCTGCTCCCTCGCCGCCCAGGACGCCTCCTGCGTCGCCACGACACCCCCTGACCTCCTCTCACTCCCCCTCTCCCGCTCTGGACCCCCTCCCCCTCCTCTGCTCTCTCTCCCTCGCACGCACCCGAGCGGCCCGTCGCCGCCGACGTGCACCACCGCGGCCACCAGCCTCCACACGCCTCTCCGACGCACCAAGAAGCTCCGCAGTTGACCTCTATGCCATCCCCGACTTCTTCTTCAACCTCGGTCCGCCGGAGATCCTCTTCGCCGCCCGCTCACTCTGACGCTTCTCCAAGCCAAACGAGCCGCCCATCCGACTCCCTGTGAGCTCCGCCATCTTCTCCCCTACTCCCCGCGCTTGTACGCTTCCTCTAGCCGCCTCCTCTACCGGAGCCGAGCCGCTCCACCGCACGAGCTCGACGCCGGCGTCACTCCAGTGACCTTTTGGTCACCGCTGGTGCCTAACACACTCCACGCACCCCCACGAGTCCGACGCGCCTAACCGCGGCTCCTGCCATGCTCTGCACCGTCGACTCGTTCGATGGCCGAACTCCGGCGGCCGCAAAAGAGCTCGTCGCCGTTGGCTCAGGCCACCCCAGCTCCTTCCGCTCGCTCCATTAGATGTGCCGCATCGCCAGCTAGCCGTAGCAGCAAACCACAAGTAAAACCGTGCTCCATGGGCGTTTTCGGAGCCGCGCCGCCGTCTCGGGCCTCGCCGGCGTCAAGCAGCCGGTGGGTTTGACCCTGCTGACCGTTGACTAGGTGGGCCCAGTTTGACCTCCCCCTTCTGTCACTGACGCGTGGGCCACCCCCCTGACACTTAGTTAGTATTAGTTTAACACTAATTAACCTAGGTTAGTTAGCTAGTTAGTCACTGACCAGTGGGCCCGGCGCCCACTAATCCTAATTAGACTAATTAAACCCCCTTTTAACTAACTGAGCCACTGACGTGTGGACCCCACACGTCAGGTTTGACTTGGTCAGTGCCATTGACCTGCTGACATAAGCATGACGCAGTATATCATTTTCTGTTATTAAAATAAATTAGGAAATTTCAAAAAATGATATAAACTTCAAAAATTCATAGAAATTCAACCGTAGCTCAGATTGAAATAATTTGTATATGAAAAATGATCAGAAAAATTCAATCTATCCATCTGTACCATTTTCATGCATGAAAAACCAACCTATACATGTTGTATATATGAAAATACACTTATGGCATTTAAAGGGACATAATTTAGAGTTGCATTTGAACCTTTGGTTCAAATGGACCTCTTCCAAGTTGAATGTTGAATGCATTAGCTCAAAGCACATCACATTCTCATGCCATGTCCAAGCATCATATTGTTGCATATGCTTGTGTTTGATTTCGACACCGTTCCTTCTTGATACGTCCTGCTCGGAGACCGTTCCAGAGTACCTGTCTGAGGAGCAGTGCCTTCCTTGTTGATCTACCAGGCAAGCAAACCCCCTTGTTCATTCCGATACAATCCTACTATCTCGCTCCTGCTCTCATTTATTGCATTAGGATAACAACGATTCAACTGCTACTTTATGCTGCGGTAGTTGAACCCATTCCTCTACATGACCTGTCATTGCCACAGTAAATAGTTAAAACCCACTAGCATGTGTAGGAGTTGATTGAGCCATGTTGTGTTCTTGCCATGCCATGCCTGCTATTGCTTAGAGTTGTGTCAGGTCCGATTCATCGGGAATGAATTGGAGTGGTACAATATGTTCTGGTGCTGAGAGTTAAGCGTGTGAACACGATTTGGTAAAGGTAGCGGTGAGAGGCCATGTAGGAGTACATGGTGGGTTGTCTCACTGGAGCCGTCCTTAAGCATTGAGTTCCGTGTATGTTGTCCAACGACTAGCTACTACCACACATTGGAATGCTTAAGTGCCCCTCTCGACTTATTAGCCAACTTGATCTCTGTCCAGGAGTTGCAAATAGTTTCTCGTGTTTGTAGGTAGTGTTAGTAGTCTACCAAGTGGCACCCAGCCAGGTGGGCTTGGGACAGACTAGGCACAAGTGCCACGGTGTACCAAGCGTCGATCCATCCGGCGAGGTGGGCTTGGGAACCCTGCACACATTGTTTGGGGCCGTGAGCGACACCCCGGTCGGATCTCCTTGCGGATGGAACCCGAATAGGCGATAAACCTGGACTAGAGTCTTGTGTGGTTAGTCAGGTCGTGGCCGACACCCTCGCCAAGCTTCCGCTTGAAGGTTGCCGAGGTACATGACGTGTACATAGTGATAAGTGGTGAGAGTGTGTGTGAAGAAGTACACCCCTGCAGGGTTATCATGATCTATTCGAATAGCCGTGTCCTCGGTTATGGACTTCTTGGATGCTTACGTGGTACATAGACAACTTAAAGTGGATACCCTAAAATGCTCAGGACAAGTGTGAGTGCTATGGATGGCCTTCTCGTAAGGAGACGAGGATGAATCCATAGTAGTGTATTTGATGTGGTGTTTAGTGGACTCGTGTGCGCTGCCTCACCTCAAAGAAGTTTCTCGTTGTCGTAGAACAGGATAGCCACTGAGTCAAAGCTGGCTTGCTGCAACTAAACCCCACATTACCTTCTTGATACAAATGCATGTATGATAGGATCTAATGTAAGTCTTGGTGAGTACCTTTGTACTCACATTTGCTTTATTTATGTTTTGCAGGTGAGACATCTGTCTCACTAGTAGTACCGCTTGGACTTCCACGAGTAGCTTGTTACCTCAGCTACGATCTTGTACCCTTGGGAGGGACTTGTAGATAGTCAGGCTTCTTAGCCCTTTTCTTTTGTAGTTGTCTGTACTCAGACATGTAATGCTTCCGTTGCTTGTATGCTCTGAATGATGGGTCATGTGACCCCTGTTTGTATTTAATGCTATGTGGCCCTTCTGGGATTTTATCTATATGAGTTGCGTTATGTTGTGATGCCATGTTGTACAGCACATACTTGCATGTTATGCGTACGTGTGACGTGTATTGCTATGTGTGGGATCCGACAATCTAGTTGTTTATCCTTGACAGCCTCTCATATGGGGAAATGTAGTCTAGTGCTTCCTTGAGCCATAGTAGTCCGCTACAGCCCGGTTCACGGGAGTCGTGCTAGCCCAGCACTACTGCTCAGGACACTTGACTGGCGGACATGTGTTTCACTTTGCTCCTGTGTCTGTCCCTTCGGGGAAATGTCACACGGTGACATCCGGAGTCCTACATAGCCTGCTACAGCCCAGGTTCCCCGGAGTCCTATTAGCCCAATGCTACAGCCCAGATTCACACGCTGCTGACCGACATGCTCGATGTGAATCATGTATGCCTGTCCTCATAAGTTAGTGCCGCTTTGGGTTCACGACTAGCCATGTCGGCCCGGGTTCTCTGTCATATGGATGCTAGCAACACAATCATATACGTGAGCCAAAAGGCGCAAACGGTCCCGGGCCAGGGTAAGGCGACACCCGTGGGAATACCGTGTGTGAGGCCGCAAGGTGATATGAGGTGTTACCGGCTAGATCGATTGACTTGGGATCGGGGTCCCGACAGCTTTGGTATCAGAGCCTGACTGCCTGTAGGATTACCAAGCCAACCTGGTCAAAGTTGAGTCTATAAATTCTTTAGTTATGTAAGGGAATTTATTGTGGAAGGGAACGTAAGGCTCTTTTTACTCCTTATACCTCATGCCTTCTGATCTGAGTCATCCTATCCTTCCTACGGGGTTAAGGAACTAGGCTTCCTCTTCTGGCTATCAGGATCACGTGTTACTACTCCGTAGTCTCTTAGGATTGGTTGCTCTGAGTCATATCCCAGTTTGAGTATCTCCGGTATAGCCTGTTTAGTAATATTTTTGAACCTTGAGTGATGTTGTTGAGTTTGATGCTACCCCGTCCTTGCAGAATGTTTCATTTTGAGCATTTTACTGCCGTTATGCTGCCGGAATTGTCCTAGGAGTTCAAGAGATAGTATTTTCCTTGTACTATATTCTACATCCTTATGATGATGCTGAATCCATCCTTGTTTCCTTGGTTTCGTTCTTCAGGATGTTGTCGGTTAACTGAAATTCTGTTGCTCGTAGCCGGAACCACGGAGATGGTAGGGATGAGGATCCTCCCGATCACTCTTCATTGGCAAAGTTCATGTTAGAAGTTGAGATGAACAAGCGTGAGACCAACCGCTTGTTAGCACGTATCGAGGAGAACACCGCACCCCAGTGCAAGGAGTCAGCGACCATCTATGATTTCATTGGTCTGAAACCACCTACTTTCCATCATTCCATCAAACCACTCGATGCAGATGACTGGCTTCGTAGTATCACTCACAAGCTGCGATCTGCGAACGTAGCTGAAGGTGACAAGGTCACTTATGCTGCATATCACCTGGAAGGTCCTGCTAGTCTTTGGTGGCAGAACTATGAGGCTATGCTGCCAGCTGGCCAGATAACCACCTGGAGAGATTTCACTGAGGCTTTTCGCGAGCATCACATTCCTCGGGCTCTCATTGACCGCAAGAGAGAAGAGTTCTGTAGTTTCACCCAGAGTAAGATGGTTGTTGATGCTTACAGTAGGGAATTTGAGAACCTTGCCCGCTATGCTACAGAAGAGGTGTCCACAGACGCCAAGAAGCAGGCTAGGTCGTCTCAACCCCAAGTTGCGTCGTGATCTCCACCTGCATCACTGTGATACATTCCAGGCACTTGTGAACAAGGCCATTAATGCAGAGATAGCTCAACTCACTTACGAGGAATCTCATAAGCACACATGTGATTTGGGTTCTTCTTCCGGTTCTACTTCGCAGAAGCGCCGGATTTGGGTTCCGAACTCCGCTCTTCCACCCGGTTATTCACCGAGGCCCTCATATGTGTCGCCTCACCCAGTTCAACCGTATGCTACACCCATGCCTATTGGTAGACCACTTGTCAATGCGGGTCCTTGTCCTACCTCCAAGATTTGTTACAAGTGCGAAGAGCCAGGCCACATTGCCCGTATTTGCACTCAGACCCGTGTTGCTCCACCCCAGCCCGAGAAGTCTATTGGCCGTGGTAGTAAGCCATCATGCAAGATGATCAGTGCCAAGTCAGCTCCCACTGAACTTGGACGTGTGCATCACGTTTCAGCTAAAGACGCTCATGATGATCCAGATGTCATTCTTGGCACACTCCTTGTCAACTATCATCCAGCTTTGGTTCTATTCGATACTGGAGCATCTGACTCCTTCATTTCCGAAAGTTATGCCCGCTTGCACGACATGTCATTTTGTGATATGCCCTCCCCACTACTCATTCAAACTCCTGGATCCAAGTGGCAAACTTCTAGGATAAGTTATGGCAATGAAATACATGTTGACAGACTTGTATTCCTAGCTTCCTTGATATCCCTTAAGTCTTCATATATTAACATCATCTTGGGTATGGACTGGATGAAAGCTCATTATGCCAAGATTGACTGTTACACCAGGTCTGTTCAGCTCACACACCCCTCTGGCAAGATAGTCATTGTCTCCACCAAAATTGCAAAGCGTCAACTCTATTCTCTAAATGCCAGCCCTCTTCCTGACCTTGAAGATATCCCGGTAGTCCGCGACTTTCCGGATGTCTTTCCAGAGGAACTGCCAGGTATTCCACCTGAAAGAGATGTAGAGTTTGTCATAGATCTTATCCCCGGAACCGCCCCAATTTCTAGGAGACCTTACAAGATGGCACCCTTAGAGCTAGCCGAGCTTAAGAAACAACTTGATGAGGGTTTCATCCGTCCTAGTTCTTCTCCCTGGGCTTGCCCCGTCCTCTTTGTCAAGAAGAAGGATGGTACGGACCGGATGGTTCTAGATTATCGCCCCGTTAATTTGGTCACGATAAAGAACAAGTATCCGCTCCCCAGGATCAACGATCTGTATGATCAGCTCGCTAGATCCTCAGTCTTCTCCAAGATGGATTTGAGGTTAGGCTACCACCAAATCAAGATCAGAAACGGGGACATTCCTAAAACGGCTTTTGTCACTCGTTATGGTCAGTATGAGTACACCGTCATGTCCTTTGGTCTAACCAATGCTCTAGCTACATTCTCTCGCTTGATGAACTCGATCTTCATGGAGTACTTAGATTAGTTCATCGTGGTTTACCTCGATGATATTCTTATTTACTCGAAGAACGAGGAAGAGCATGCCGAACATCTTAGGCTTGTGTTAGAGAAACTCAGAGAACACCGCCTTTATGCCAAGTTCTCCAAGTGCGAATTTTGGTTGCCAGAAGTGACCTATCTCGGCCACGTAATCTCTAGTAAGGGCATTGCTGTCAATCCCGAGAGAGTTCAAGCCGTTCTTGATTGGACTCCACATGAAACGGTTAAGCAAGTTAGGAGTTTCCTTGGCCTAGCCAGTTATTGTGGCCGCTTCATTGAGAACTTCTCCAAAGTGGCCAAACCTCTCACGGAACTTCTCAAGAAAGATAAAAAGTTTGAGTGGTCCCCACAGTGTGAGTACAGTTTTCAGGAACTGAAAAGACGCCTGACTTCTGCTCCCATACTTGTGCCACCGGATTTCACTAAGGACTTTATTATCTATTGTGATGCCTCCCGACAGGGACTAGGTTGCATTCTTATGCAAGATCGTCATGTGATTGCCTATGCATCTGACAGTTGCATCCACATGAGGAGAATTATCCTACACATGATCTAGAGCTTGAAGTCATAGTCTATGCACTTAAGACATGGCGACATTACCTTCTCGGTAAACGTTGCGAGATATACACCGACCACCAGAGTCTCAAGTATATCTTCACCCAACCAGATTTGAACCATAGGAAAAGACGTTGGTTGGAGTTGATCTCAGATTATGACTTAGGAATTACCTACACCCCAGGCAAGGGGAATGTCATGGCTGATGCGCTAAGTCGTAAGTCCTATTGCAACAATCTGATGTTGCAACAGGGCCAGCCACTTCTCCATGAGGAATTTTGTAAGCTTAACCTTCACATTGCTCCTCACGGATTCCTTTCTACCTTGGTGGCGAAACCTACCCTTGAGGATCAGATCATTATTGATCAGAAGTTTGATAGGGTGTTATCTGCATCAAGAGAAACATTAGGAAGGGGGTTGGTGGATGTTTCTCTATGGATGATCGAGGTGTTGTTTTCTTTGAGAATCGCTTGGTGGTTCCCAAGAATCAACATCTGCGACAACTGATTCTTAAGGAGGCCCTTGAATCTCCTTTCACAATTCATCCCGGTAGTACTAAGATGTATTAGGACCTGCGCCAGAGGTTCTGTTGGACTAGGATGAAGAGAGAAATTGCTCAGTTTATTGCTAACTACGACATATGTCATCACATTAAGGCAGAGCATCAAAGACCTGCTGGCACCCTTTAGCCTTTAGCTATTCCTGAATGGAAATGGGATAAAGTTGGTATGGACTTCATCACCGGCTTTCCCAGGACCAAGATAGGGAATAATGCTATCTTCGTAGTCATTGATCGTCTTTCCAAAGTGGCTCACTTCCTACCTGTTCGAGAGAGTATCACTGCTAGTCAGCTCGCTGACTTATATATTTCTCGAATAGTGTCACTTCATGGTGTTCCACTAGAGATCAATTCAGACCGTGGTAGTCTTTTCACTTCTCATTTCTGGGAGAGTTTCCAAACTGCCATGGGCACCCATCTTTCCTTCAGTACCGCTTTCCACCCTCAATCAAGTGGTCAGGTGGAAAGGGTCAACCAAATCCTCGAAGACATGCTTAGAGCTTGCGTTATCTCATTCGGTATGGATTGGGAGAAGTGCCTTCCTTTCGCCGAGTTTGCTTATAACAATAGCTACCAATCCAGTCTCAAGAAAGCTCCTTTTGAGATTCTGTATGGACGAAGATGTCGAACACCTTTGAACTGGTCAGAAACCGGTGAAAGACAATTCTTTGGACCGGATATGATCCAGGAGGCAGAAGAGCAAGTTCGCATCATTCATGAGAATTTGAAAATAGCCCAATCTCGTCAAAAGAGCCAGTATGACCGTCGTCATAAGGAAGTGGCTTATGAAGTTGGCGACAAGGCTTACCTTCGGGTTACCCCTTTGAAGGGTACCCATCGTTTCGGTATCAAGGGAAAGTTGGCTCCTCGTTACATTGGCCCTTTTCTCATTCTCGCTAAACGAGGAGAGGTTTCCTACCAGTTGGAACTACCCCCACATCTTTCTCGAGTTCATGATGTCTTCCACGTCTCTCAACTCAGGCATTGCTTCTCGGATCCCATCCGCGGAGTGGACCACGAAATGCTTGATCTCCAAGATAACCTCACTTATCGAGAGTACCCTGTTTGCATCCTTGATCAAGCAGAGCGTGTCACCCGACGTCATAACATCAAGTTTCTCAAGGTTCAGTGGTCTCATCATTCCGAGAGAGAAGCTACTTGGGAGCATGAAGATTGTCTTCGACTTGAGTACACCACTTTCTTTCCGCCGACTCCTAATCTCGGGACGAGATTCTTCCGAGTGGGGGCGAGTTGTCACATCCCTAGTTCTGGTATGACCTAGGCTAGCCCTTCATTTGTGCATCATGTTTAAATTCCATTTAAATTTGAAATGGGGATTGTTGAAACCCTTGCACCAAATGAATTCAACTAGGTTCAATAAAAATATTTTCAATGATACCAAATGCCCTTTAGAAAAGTTCATGATTTTTGTTAAAGGTGAACACCTCTGCCAAAAATCATGCACATATTTCTAGGCCATTCTGGATTTTTGAATTAAATCTTATTGTATTTAACTTTGGGCATTTAAAATACTATAAATAATTTAAATGTTCAAATAATGTTGGAACTAGTTTTGGGCCACTGAAATAATTCAGATAGTGTCCATGAATATTTTCAGGATTTTAGGAAATGCCTTCTTATTTTTCCTAAGCTCAAAACAGAGGCAAATAATTAGAAAACAAAAACAAAATTAGAAGACAGAAGAGAGGGAAACCTACCTGGCCCAAACCTACCTGGCACCCCACTATGGCCCAGCAGAGGCCCAGCCCACCACAGCCGCCACCGTCTTCAACCTCTTGCCAGTAGGCAGGAGGGCGTGTGCCCAACGCGCGCGCACGCGCCAGCCACCTCCTCCTTGCCTGGCTGCTCCCTCGCCGCCCTGGACGCCTCCTGTGTCGCCACAACACCCCCTGACCCCCTCTCACTCCCCCTCTCCCGCTCTGGACCCCCTCCCCCTCCTCTGCTCTCTCTCCCTCGCACACACCCGAGCGGCCCATCGCCGCCGACGTGCACCACCGCGGCCACCGGCCTCCACATGCCTCTCCGACACACTAAGAAGCTCCGCAGCTGACCTCTACGCCATCTTCGCCAAGCCACACGAGCAGACACGCCCTGTAGCGGCTTCCCCGACTTCTTCTTCAACCTCGGTCCGCCGAAGATCCCCTTCGCCGCCCGCTCACTCCGACACTTCCCCGAGCCAAACGAGCCGCCCATCCGACTCCCTGTGAGCTCCGCCATCTTCTCCCCTGCTCCCCGCGCTTGTACGCTTCCTCTAGCCGCCTCCTCTACCGAAGCCGAGCCGCTCCGCCGCGCGACATCGACGCCGGCGTCACTCCGGTGACCTTTTGGTCACCGCTCATGCCTAACGCACTCCCCGCACCCCCCACGGGTCCGACGCGCCTAACCGCGGCTCCTGCCATGCTCTGCATCGTCGACTCGTTCGACGGCCGAACTCCGGCGGCCGCAAAAGAGCTCGCCGCCGTCGGCTCAGGCCACCCCGGCTCCTCTCGTTCGCTCCATTAGATGCGCCGCATCGCCAGCTAGCCGTAGAAGCAAACCACGAGTAAAACCGTGCTCTGTGGGCGTTTTCCGAGCCGCGCCGCCGTCTCGGGCCTTGCTGGTGTCAAGCCAATGGTGGGTTTGACCCCGCTGACCGTTGACTGGGTGGGCCTAGTTTGACCTCCCCCTTGTGTCACTGACGCGTGGGCCACCCCCTGACATTTAGTTAGTATTAGTTTAACACTAATTAACCTAGGTTAGTTACCTAGTTAGTCGCTGACCAGTGGGCTCGGCGCCCACTAATCCTAATTAGACTAATTAAACCCCCTGTTAACTAACTGAGTCACTAACGTGTGGACCCCACACATCAGGTTTGACTTGGTCAGTGCCATTGACCTGCTGACGTAAGCATGACGCTGTGCTGACGCAGTATATCATTTTTTGGTACTAAAATAAATTAGGAAATTTCAGAAAATGATATAAACTTCAAAAATCCATAGAAATTCAACCGTAGCTCAGATTGAAATAATTTATATATGAAAAATGATCAGAAAAATTCAATCTATCCATCTGTACCATTTTCATGCATGACAAACCAACCTATACATGCTGTATATATGAAAACACACTTATGGCATTTAAAGGGACTTGATTTAGAGTTGCATTTGAACCTTTGGTTCAAATGGACCTCTTCCAAGTTGAATGTTGAATGCATTAGCTCAAAGAACATCACATTCTCATGCCATGTACAAGCATCATATTGTTGCATATGCTTGTGTTTGATTTCGACACCGTTCCTTCTTGATAGGTCCTGCTCCGGAGACCGTTCCAGAGTACCTGTCTGAGGAGCAGTGCCTTCCTTGTTGATCTACCAGGCAAGCAAACCCCCTTGTTCATTTCGATACAATCCTACTATCTCGCTCCTGCTCTCATTTATTGCATTAGGACAACAATGATTCAACTGCTACTTTATGATGTGGTAGTTGAACCCATTCCTCTGCATGACCTGTCATTGCCACAGTAAATAGTTAAAACCCACTAGCATGTGTAGGAGTTGATTGAGCCATGTTGTGTTCTTGCCATGCCATGCCTGCTATTGCTTAGAGTTGTGTCAGGTCCGATTCATCGGGAATGAATTGGAGTGGTACAATATGTTTTGGTGCTGAGAGTTAAGCGTGTGAACACGATTTGGTAAAGGTAGCGGTGTGGGGCCATGTAGGAGTACATGGTGGGTTGTCTCACTAGGGCCGTCCTTAAGCACTGAGTTCCGTGTATGTTGTCCAATGACTAGCTACTACCACACATTGGAATGCTTAAGTGCCCCTCTCGACTTATTAGCCAACTTGATCTATGTCCAGGAGTTGCAAATAGTTTCTGGTGTTTGTAGGTAGTGTTAGTAGTCTACCAAGTGGCACCCGACCAGGTGGGCTTGGGACAGACTAGGCACAAGTGGCATGGTGTTCCAAGCATAGATCCATCCGGCGAGGTGGGCTTGGGAACCCTGCACACATTGTTTGGGGCCGTGAGCGACACCCCGGCCGGATCTCCTTGCGGATGGAACCCGAATAGGCGATAAACCTGGACTAGAGTCTTGTGCGATTAGTCAGGTCGTGGTCGACACCCTCGCTAGGCTTCCGCTTGAAGGTTGCCGAGGTACATAACGTGTACATGGTGATAAGTGGTGAGAGCGTGTGTGAAGAAGTACACCCCTGCAGGGTTATCATGATCTATTCGAATAGTCGTGTCCTCGCTTATGGACTTCTTGGATGCTTACGTGGTACATAGACAACTTAAAGTGGATACCCTAAAATGCTCAAGACAAGTGTGAGTGCTATGGATGGCCTTCTCGTAAGGAGACAAGGATAAATCCATAGTAGTGTATTTGATGTGGTGTTTAGTGGACTCGTGTGCGCTGCCTCACCTCAAAGAAGTTTCTCGTTGTCGTAGAACAGGATAGCCACTGAGTCAAAGCTGTCTTGCTGCAACTAAACCCCACATTACCTTCTTGATACAAATGCATGTATGATAGGATCTGATGTACGTCTTGCTGAGTACCTTTGTACTCACGTTTTCTTTATTTATGTTTTGCAGGTGAGACATCTGTCTCACTAGTAGTACCGCTTGGACTTCGACGAGTAGCTTGTTACCTCAGCTACGATCTTGTACCCTTGGGAGGGACTTGTAGATAGTCAGGCTTCTTAGCCCTTTTCTTTTGTAGTTGTCTATACTCAGACATGTAATGCTTCCGTTGCTTGTATGCTCTGAATGATGGGTCATGTGACCCCTGTTTGTATTTAATGCTATGTGGCCCTTCTGGGCTTTTATCTATATGAGTTGCGTTATGTTGTGATGCCATGTTGTACAACACATACTTGCATGTTATGCGTACGTGTGACATGTATTGCTATGTGTGGGATCCGACAATCTAGTTGTTTATCCTTGGTAGCCTCTCATATGGGGAAATGTAGTCTGGTGCTTCCTTGAGCCATAGTAGTCCGCTACAGCCCGGTTCACCGGAGTCCTGCTAGCCCAGCACTACTGCTTAGGACACTTAACTGGCCAACATGTGTTTCACTTTGTTCCTGTGTCTGTCCCTTCGGGGAAATGTCATGCGGTGACATCCGGAGTCCTGCCTAGCCTGCTATAGCCCGGGTTCCCCGGAGTCCTATTAGCCCAGTGCTACAGCTCGGATTCACACGCTGCTGACCGACATGCTCGATGTGAATCATGTATGCTTGTCCTCATAGGTTAGTGCCGCTTTGGGTTCACGACTAGCCATGTCGGCCCGGGTTCTCTATCATATGGATGCTAGCGACACAATCATATACGTGAGCCAAATGGCGCAAACGGTCCCGGGCCAGGGTAAGGCGACACCCATGGGAATACCGTGCGTGAGGCCGCAAAGTGATATGAGGTGTTACCGGCTAGATCGATGTGACTTGGGATCGGGGTCCCGACAGGAGTCTACAAAGAAAGACCATCGTATCACCCGCAGCAATTTCAAGCATCCTTTAGTGTCGAGGAATATCATAGGAACTCTATATGATATGATTTTTATAGGATTTTTTCCTTTAGAGCCAATTGGTTCATAGGAATAGATTCATATACTCCACATTCAAAGGAAATAAACATGATATCATTTCTGTAGCTTTAGAGCCACTTGGTTCATATGAATGGATTCCTATACTCCCTTAATTTCAACGGAAAATAAACATTAGCGTATATTCAATAGAAAAGTTCCTATGATATGAACCAAATTACATCTCTTTTCTAATCCCTCCTCATAGGAATTGAGAAACATGTCATCTCTATATTCAATAGAAAATTTCCTATGATGTGAACCAAATGACATCTCTTTTCCAATCCCTACTCAAAGGAATTGAGATGCTCCATGTCATCTCTTTCCCTACAACTTCCATGTATACATCTTCTATTCCTAAATAGATAGTACAACCCACTAGTAGCTTTTTTCCAAAACATGCAACTATGGCACAAGAACTATATAGTGTGCCAATAACTTTGAAAGATGGTCGCTGGATGAAGCTAACCCGACAGTGTAGAGATAGGCAAATCCGAGCACTACTGGCCATTGGATATCATCAACATTCCACCAGATCTGCCACATGTACAATTTAGAAGACTCCATGGTTGAACTTAAGCATAATGCACAAACCTCAAAACACAAGCACTTCTCCTTTGTTCTAGAATCTTCTGTATTTTTTTTCTAAATGAATTGCCATTATTTGTTTTTTACTTTATGATTTACTCCCTCCGTTCCAAAATAGATGACCCAACTTTGCACTAACTTTGTACAAAGTTAGTGCAAAGTTGGGTCCTCCGTTCCAAAATAGATGACCCAACTTTGCACTAACTTTGTACAAAGTTAGTGCAAAGTTGGGTCATCTATTTTGGAATGGAGGGAGTACAATGCACAACCCCATGAATCTTAACATTTTTCTAGAACTTATTGATTTTGAATGAGATGAACTATAAGAACTAAACGAAGATCTACATCATGCATATATGACTCAAAGCTTTACATCCTATAGTGTGTATTTATTCATAATTTGGTTTTGAAATGTCATGCGTTCAATACATGTGTACCTTACTAGTTTTGAGTAGAGTGGCAAATTTCACGCGGCCCCGGGTATATCAAAATGCAGGGCCCATGCATCATTGCCTTTCGGTCGAACCTACGTCCACAATTTTTTGTACGTATAATATCTCCACTGGTCCCCAAACCCAAAATGATGCCTCGTTCCCGTAAAACCAAGCGGCCCACACATATTTAAGGCGTCGGCTCGAACCCGTTTACTACGACATGGCCCCGCACGCCGTAGTACTCGTACAAACCCTACCGCCGCACTCATCATCGGTTTTCTTCAAGAGGACGAGGGAGAAGCCGATTTGTAGTGGAGGCGCTTTCAAAAAAAGGATCTGTAGTGGAGACCCCTACCCTAGGGTGCCCTAGCTAGCTGCCGCACGCATCATTGTTTTCTCTTTTCTTTATGCTCTTGCGCCCTAGAGTGAAATGATGGTTGCTTCGTCCGTCCAGCTTAATGCGGGAAAGGTGGGGGTTTGTGATTTGACCCCTCGTCGCTCATTTTCTACTACTGCGGCGCTACGACCAGGGTGCCTCCAATTCCAACCGCTGCTTCGAACTGTAATTTGATGCATCGCACGTGGAACAAGACGGTGGATGAGCCACATGTCGGACAAAGGGGTCCTATTAAGTGTGCCGCCATTTCGTGTGCGGACTGACCCTGCTTGAGTTGCTACGCCAACACGACAGGAGCAGCCTACCACTTGGTTTAGCTCCTTGGTGAATCCCGACTATATGGATCTAAAAAGATACGTGCTGAACTACCCTCTCCGTCTCGGTTTTTTTTATTTTTAGGCGTCTCGGTTTATAGGGCCTTCATGTAGTTCTAGGTCATCCATTTGACTAACTAAATATGAGTTACTATGTCACTAAAAGTATATCATTGGATTCTTAAGCAGATGTAGTTGTATTTAAAAGTCGAGGGTGGGGCTTTTCCTGCGTGGTAGGCGGCGGGGCAGTTCCGCCTAGTCGGTTCGACAGAGATGCGAGAAGATGAGGGAGTAGGCTGCTGCAAACGTAGGGTTGTGTGATTTGACAGCGAGTTACTGCTGGACAGGTGGAGCCCCGTGATTTCACTTGCCATTATCATTTTAACTGCGGCGCTACGACCGGCGTGAGTCTCCCAGATTCCTGACCACCTCCATACAGGTGCCTCTCCCAATGCTCCACCATGCAGTAGAGGCTGGCTCTTGCATGAGAGCCCACTTCTCCACTTTTTCCTTGCCTCTCTTTCCTCCACATATGCAAAAATGCCATGTAAAGCGCACTATTGTACTTACTTTTACTTGCTCCTACAGGTGCTTAAGCTTGCCACATAAGCATAAAGTCTGATGTGGCAAGTTAATCAAGAAGAGAGAGACTAGTTTGGTGACCCAAGGAAGAAACGGTGCTAAGCGCGTCTACCTAGGTGAAAAGACAATTTTGAGTCTATAGCTAATTAAATGAAGCAAACTTAGCAACACCATTTCATTGGAAGAGGTCACTCCATGGAAAATGCAATAAATACACGCGCTTAGCACTGTTTCTTCCTTGAGTACGAAGAAAGAGATAGAGAGGAGTAAAAAATACACTTATAGCCAACCTTGTTGTAGTATGAGTGACTAAGTGATGACTATGTATGACATGCCAACATCAGATAGCCTAACGCACCGTGTTAAATCTCCAAGGGCGCGACCGCGTGAGCGACGCGGCGGTCGTGGTAGGCGCGACCATGATACGGGCTGCTGGTAGCCCTTGGATCTGAGATCAAACGGTCACATGCTAAGTTGCTGAAAATTTGCAGAATAACCCTCCAGGATAGGATATTCACCCATAGGTCTAGAATCACGCCATGCAATCGTTCGTTCTCAGATCCAAGGGCTCTCGAAAGCCCGTATCATGGGAGAATGGAAAGTCGCTACCCTGCCGTTCGCACACTGGCAGTTCGCTCCTACTCGTCCCCGCACGTCCTTCAATACTATGGCGGTTCGCTCCTAGTCGTCCCGTCCATTCACATTACGGCAGTTCCACTAATCCTAACCCTCCTCCCAAATCCATGGCGTCCCAAATCTCCACGATCGGCGGTGAGTACAAGGTTAGAACCATCACCGGCGATGAGTTCGACGTCATCTACACCCGTTCTTCTGCGACGGTGAAAGGATGCTCAGGGAGTCTTGGATTAGGGGGTGTTCGGTTAGCCAGACTATACCTTCAGCCGGACTCCTGGACTATGAAGATACAAGATTGAAGACTTCGTCCCGTGTCCGGGAGGGACTTTCCTTGGCGTGGAAGGCAAGCTTGGTGATACGGATATGTAGATCTCCTACCATTGTAACCGACTCTATGTAACCCTAACCCTACCCGGTGTCTATATAAACCGAAGGGTTTTCGTCCGTAGGACAACATACACATCAACAATCATACCATAGGCTAGCTTCTAGGGTTTAGCCTCTTCGATCTCGTGGTAGATCTACTCTTGTACTACCCATATCATCAATATTAATCAAGTAGGATGTAGGGTTTTACCTCCATCGAGAGGGCCCAAACCTGGGTAAAACATTGTGTCCCCTGCCTCCTGTTACCATCCGGCCTAGATGCACAGGTCGGGACCCCCTACCTGAGATCCGCCGGTTTTGACACCGACATTGGTGCTTTCATTGAGAGTTCCTCTGTGTCGTCGCCGTCAGGCTCGATGGCTCCTATGATCATCGATAGCGATGCAGTCCAGGGTGAGACCTTCCTCCCCGGACAGATCTTCGTCTTCGGCGGCTTCGCACTGCGGGCCAATTCGCTTGGCCGTCTGGAGCAGATCGAAAGCTACGCCCCTGGCCGTCAGGTCAGATTTGGAAGTTTTAACTACACGGCTGACATCCGCGGGGACTTGATCTTCGACGGATTCGAGCCACTGCCGAGCGCGCCGCACTATCACGACGAGCATGATCTAGCTCTGCCGTCGAACAGTGCCCTGGAGGCCACACCCGCGTCAGCTCCGATCCCTAATTCGGAGCCAACTGCGCTGACCGAGGATGGGCGGTTGATGCCACCTCGGGGGCTGCAACCCTAATGGCAATTGAGCCGAACACCAGCCCCGGACTCTGCGAGACTCGTGACTCCAAGGAGCCGGACTCCGAACCCTCCGCGCCCCTGCCGATCGAATCCGATTGGGCGCCGATCATGGTGTTCACTGCCGCGGACATCTTTCAGCACTTGCCTTTGGGCGATATCCTGAAGTCACTGAAGTCTCTCTCTTTATCAGGAGAGCCCTGGCCGGACTACGGTCAGCAAGGTTGGGGTACGGACGATGAAGAAATTCAAAGCCCACCCACCACCCACTTCATAGCCACTGTCGACAACTTAACCGACATGCTCGACTTCGACTCCGAAGACATCGACGGTATGGACGCCGATGAAGGAGATGATGAAGAACCAGCGCCTACTAGGCCTTGGAAAGCCACCTCATCATATGACATATACATGGCGGACACCCCAAAAGAGGGAGATGGCGATGGAACAGCGGAGGATGACCCCTCCAAGAAACAGCCTAAGCGCCGGCGTCAGCGCCGCCGCTCAAAATCCCGCCAAAACAAACAAGGCGATTCCAGCACGGGAGATAATAATACTTCGGAAAGCGCCGAAGAAAACCCCCTCCAGCAAGATTTAGCACAGGAGGATGGAGAAACCAGCCCTCATGAGAGAGCGGCAGACAGAGAGGTCGAGGACGATAATTATATGCCTCCCTCCGTAGATGAGGCAAGCCTCGACGACGACGAATTTGTCGTGCCAGAGGATCCCGTCGAGCAAAAGCGTTTCCAACGCAGGCTTATGGCCACGGCAAGAAGCCTCAAGAAAAAACAGCAACAGCTCAGAGCTGATCAAGATTTGCTAGTCGACAGATGGACTGAAGTCCTTGCGGCCGAAGAGCATAAACTCGAACGCCCCTCCAAGAGCTACCCAAAGCGCAGGTTGCTACCCCAATTAAAGGAGGAAGCACTTGATGCGGCAGACCGGCCACCTCGTGGTCGCGACAGAGAGGCCTCTCGGCCCTCCACTCAAGCCGCACCCCGTACCAAGGCACGGGAACATGCGCCGGACTTACAAGACATGTTGGAGGACAAGGCAAGGCAAACAAGATCAATCTACGGATCGCGTGGGCGCCCCACGGCTCGAGACGGCAACCGTCACGCCGGCCACAAATTTGGCAGGGCCGAACACAGCAGACAAGGCTCACTGGAGCTACGTCATGATATCGCCCAGTACAGAGGCGCTGCACACCCACTCTACTTTACAGATGAAATAATGGATCATCAAATCCCCGAGGGTTTCAAACCCGTAAACATCGAATCATATGATGGCACAACAGATCCTGCAGTATGGATCAAGGATTATCTCCTTCATATCCACATGGCCCGCGGCGATGATTTCCACGCCATCAAATACCTCCCACTCAAGCTTAAAGGACCAGCTCGGCATTGGCTTAACAGCTTGCCAACAGGATCAATCAGTTGTTGGGAGGACCTGGAAGCCGCATTCCTCGACAATTTCCAGGGCACTTACGTGCGACCCCCAGACGCCGATGACCTAAGTCACGTAATTCAGCAGCCAGAGGAACCGGCCAGGCAATTCTGGACATGGTTCCTAACAAAGAAAAATCAAATAGTCGACTGTCCGGACGCTGAGGCCCTAGCAGCCTTCAAACACAATATATGTGACGAGTGGCTGGCCCAGCACCTTGGACAGGAAAAGCCGAAATCTATGGCAGCACTCACGACACTCATGGCCCGCTTTTGCGCGAGAGAAGACAGCTGGCTTGCTCATAGCAAGAATATGACCAAGAACCCTGGTAATTCGGACACCAGGGACAGTAGTGGCAGGTCGTGTCGCAACAAGCAGAAGCGCCGCATTAACGGCGACAATGCTGAGGATACGGCAGTTAATGCCGGATTCAGAGGCTCTAAATCCGTTCAACGGAAAAAGCCATTCAAAAGGAATCCTAGGGGGCCATCCAGTTTGGACCGAATACTCGACCGCTCGTGCCAGATACATGGCACCCCCGGAAAGCCAGCCAATCACACCAACAGGGATTGTTGGGTGTTCAAGCAGGCAGGCAAGTTAAACACCGAAAACGAAGACAAGGGGATGCATAGCGATGATGACGAGGAGCCCCGGCCGCCGAACAACAGCGGACAGAAGGGTTTTCCCCCACAAGTGCGGACGGTGAACATGATATACGCAACCCATGTCCCCAAAAGGGAACGGAAGCGTGCGTTAAGGGACGTATACGCGGTAGAGCCAGTCACCCCAAAGTTCAACCCATGGTCCTCCTGCCCGATCACCTTTGACCAAAGGGACCATCCCACTAGCATCCGTCATGGTGGATTCACTGCATTGGTTGTAGACCCAATTATCGACGGATTTCATCTCACTAGAGTCCTTATGGACGGCGGCAGCAGCCTGAACCTGCTTTACCAGGATACATTACGGAACATGGGCATAGATCCCTCGAGGATTAAGCCCACCAAAACGACCTTTAAAGGCGTAATACCAGGTGTAGAGGCCAACTATACAGGCTCAGTCACACTTGAAGTGGTCTTCGGATCTCCGGATAATTTCCGAAGCGAGGAGTTAATCTTCGACATAGTCCTGTTTCGCAGTGGCTATCACGCACTGCTCGGACGAACCGCATTCACTAAGTTCAATGCGGTACCGCATTACGCATACCTTAAGCTCAAGATGCCAGGCCCTCGAGGAGTAATTACGGTCAATGGAAACACCGAACGCTCCCTCCGAATGGAGGAGCACACGGCGGCCCTTGCAGCGGAAGTTCAAAGCAGCCTCTCCAGGCAGTTCTCCAGTCCGGCCACTAAACGACCGGACACCGTCAAGCGCGCCCGGACTAACCTACAACAAGACCGCCTGGCACGATCTGAGCAGGCGTAGCAATGCGGCCCCAACCCCAACCCTCGCACAAAGGCGACGCCAGTACTTCGCGTACATAACTACGCTCTAGAGATACCATGGGCACAGGGGGAGGGGCACCATCACGGCACGCCCAAAACACGGCTTAAACCGTACCAGGGGCTGCCGATTTTTTAATTTTCTCTTACTTTCAGGACTTCATCCTTCCGAAGGCCTGTTCGGCAGTTCAATTGCCGCACAAACGATGCAAGAACCAGGGAAGCAGACAAGCCACGCCACACTACGGAACTCCCAGGTGGTCTCTATTACGAGCAGTATACCCATTCCGCATATTATTCCGCAGCTTGCCCCTGGAACGGACATGTTAACTAGTCCAACTTTCCACTTATCGCATTATTTGTATCGTTCTGCTTTGATCGCAGCCCTTTTTAATAAACAATGCATAGCTTTCGTCTATTTTTGCATTACCTTTTTTTCTTTATATATGTTCCTTAACGACATGTTGCACCCGTACACGTTGGTACGGCCAAAATACGCCAGGGGCTTTAGTACCCCTCAATATGGTGTGAGAAGTCCGAACACTTTAACAAGTGCGGCACCCCGAACTTATAGCATTATATGCATTGGCTCCGAATCATGTCTTGGGTCAATAGTTGGGTTTGCCCGGCTCCTGTGTTTTGGTGCCTTACGTTCCGCTATATCGGCTAAGGTAGCACTAGGAGAACCACTGCGATTGTGCCCCGGTTGAGCTGGGTTGAGCACCTCAGTGGAGAAAGCTAAAACTGACTGTCATGATGAAGCGAGAGTTGGTCGCTGTTCGAGAGGTTTTTCGAGTCCCTAACGACTTATGCCGCTTAGGGCGAGGAGCCGGCTCTGTCCTGCCAAGGTGTGGGTAGCGACCCGAACTCGGTCTTCCGAATACCAGGGGCTTCGCCAAAATTTAAAATTATAGAATTCTATGGCTAAGTGAGAGTGTTCACACATTATAGTCCGATTGCCTTGTTCGTTGGGCTGAGCACCTCCCTTGAAGGACCCAAACATGGGAAAAAGAGCGCTCGGGTCTATCCCCGAACACCCCAGCACTAGCGGCACGGGGGCAGAAGCCGACGAGTCGCCATCTCTCAGAATTGATAAATAGCCGCACAGATGGTAATATTTTAAATTCAAACAGCATTGCTTAGCGCATATGAACAAGTTTTCAGCGCACAGGACAAAACGAGCGAGTTTTACTCAAAAATTACATCCATAGAACATTCATCCGCCACAAGGCGGGCACACTTCAGAACATCCTTATAGTAATTCTCGTTCTTGCGATGCTCTTTCCCCGGCGGTGGCCCGTCCTTCACAAGCTTCTCAGCATCCAGCTTGCCCCAGTGCACCTTAGCACGGGCAAGGGCCCTACGGGCACCTTCAATGCAGACGGAGCGCTTGATGACTTCGAGCCTTGGACAGGCCTCCACCAGCCGCCGCACCAGCCCGAAATAGCTCCCAGGCTGAGCCTCTCCAGGCCACAGCCGAACTATGAGGCCCTTCATGGCCTGTTCGGCCGCCTTGTGGAGCTCGACTAGTTGCTTCAGCTGGTCGCTCAGGGGCACGGGGTGTCCGGCCTCAGCGTACTGAGACCAGAACACCTTCTCCATCGAGCTGCCCTCCTTGGCTCGATAGAATGCGGCGGCATCAAATACACTCCGGGGAAGATCTGCAAACGCTCCTGGAGAGCTCCGGATTCGGGTAAGTAATAGGTAACTCACGTTTATGTGTTTGCTTTGCATAAAGAATGCCTTACCTGCCGCTATCTTCTTCACATCATCCAACTCCTGGAGGGTCTTCTAGGATTCGGCCTTGGCTGACTTGGCATTTTCAATAGCCACCACGAGCTCGGATACTCGCGTCTTTGAGTCAAGCTCCAAACTCTCATGTTTTTCCATGAGAGCCTGGAGCTCTTGCCGCACCTTGCCAACCTCGGCCTCATACCCCTCCCGCTCGGTGCGCTCCGAGGCCGCCCTCTTCTCGGCCTCGTCCAGCGCCTGCTTAAGGGTCGCCACCACAGACGTGGCCCCTACAATAGCCACGATAGTCCTGTCATTTTTTTTGCAATTGCACCTTTTTTTATATATCTATTTAAACAAGGTATTTCTTACCTTCATTGTCCTCGAGCTGCTTCTTGGCACGCCCGAGCTCTTGCTCGGACCGCTCGAGGTCCTGCTTTAGTGTGTCCACTTCCACAGTCAGTGCGGCGGACGCAAGCAAAGAAGCCTGCATACGCATATTGACTCCTTTTTGTTAGACTCCTGCGAATTTTAATTGATCCTCTATTCGGCTTTTCTTCCCGAACGCCAAATAGAGCATTAGGGGCTACTGTCTATGCGGTAATATTATTTACACATTCTTTACTTACCTCAAAGCCTGTTAAAAGGCGAGTACAAGCTTCAGTCAGTCCGCTCTTGGCGGGCTGAACCTTCTGGATCACCGCACTCATAATAGTGCGGTGCCCCTCATCGATGGAGGCGCCTTGGAGCGCCTCCAACATATTGTCTGGCGCCTCCAGTTGGACGGAGGTCACCGGCACGGCGGGCTTGCTCCTCTTGGAAGAAGGTCGCCTGCCGGACTCTGGAACCTTTGAAGGTTCCGGAGCGGTGTCCGGCCTAGGGCCGGACTTGGAGCCCTGGGGGGTTTCATCCCCTTTACTCCTGGAGTCCGGGAGGTCGCCTTGCGGCGCCTCCAGGACCACCTCCCCCCGGCGTGGAACCTGTTGGGACAACACTTCGGTGTCGTCCGTAGGGCGGGGGGAGGAAGCCGTCGGAAGTGAGTTCACATCCGACGAGACCAGTGAGCCGCTCGACGACGCGTCGAGCCGGTCTTTGGGTGGGCTGCATAAACATATTCGACATAAGGGAAAGTTGTGCAGTAAACGAACACTATGAATTACTCTGGTATCCGGATACTTACGAATTGGCCAGGGGCTTGGCCCTGCGCGCCCACTCCTCTCCGCCATCGTCGGCGTCGGTGGAATAGTCCGGAGGAAGGGTTTTCCCCTTCTTGGACCCTTCGGCCTCCCCAGTTGGGGCGGCCTTCCTTTTCTTCCCTTCCCCCGCTGGAGGGGGAGGGGTCTCTTCTTCCTCCTCCTCGTCTTCGCGGGAGGAGTGCGTCTTGGATTCGTCGGATGATGAATCCGACACCTCCGGGAGGCGGGCACTCTTTCGAGTCCACGTGGTCTTCTTCTTGACCTTCTTCTCCGGTACCACATAGGGTGCCGGAACCAGTAGCTTCGCCAGGTGAGCGTCCGCTGGGCCTTCGGGCAAAGGAGCCGGACAGTTGATCTGTCC
The DNA here is from genome assembly GCF_003073215.2 of Triticum urartu. Taxonomy (NCBI): domain Eukaryota; kingdom Viridiplantae; phylum Streptophyta; class Magnoliopsida; order Poales; family Poaceae; genus Triticum; species Triticum urartu. Next base: position 75,016,592 of record NC_053025.1, read on the forward strand.
GGACGTCACCTGCCAATCCTGTCAAAGGAAAGGGAGCTTCGATCCCGCATGGAGTCAAACTATGAAAAACTGATACCCTGTAAAAGAAAAAAAACAGCTTACCGCGAGAGCGTGATGCTGTGCGCTGAATCCGCGATCCTTAGTAGCGGATGCGGGAGCCATGGCGCCCTTGAAAAGCACCTTCCAGGCATCTTCGTACATCGTGTCAAAGAGCCTGTTCAGAGTTTGGTGCCGCTCCGGGTCAAACTCCCATAGGTTGAAAGCCCGTTGTTGGCATGGGAGGATCAAGCGGATGAGCATAACCTGGACTACGTTGACAAGTTTGAGCTTCTTGTCCACCAGGGTTTTGACGCATGTTTGGAGTCCGGTCAGCTCTCCTATTTTACCCCACAACAGGCCCGTCTCTTTCCAGGACGTGAGCCGCGTTGGGGGTCCGGACCGGAACTCGAGGGGTGCGACCCATTCGGCGTCGCGTGGCTCGGTGATGTAAAACCACCCCGATTGCCACCCCTTCAGGGTCTCCACAAAGGAGCCCTCGAGCCAGAGGACGTTGGCCATCTTGCCCACCATGGCGCCTCCGCACTCCGCCTGGCTGCCGCGCACCACCTTCGGATTGATGTTGAAAGTCTTGAGCCATAGGCCGAAATGGGGGCGGATGCGGAGGAAGGCCTCGCACACGACGATGAATGCCGAGATGTTGAGGACGAAGTTCGGGGCCAGATCATGGAAATCCAGGCCGTAGTAGAACATGAGCCCCCGGACAAATGGATGGAGAGGGAAGCCCAGTCCGCGGAGGAAATGGGGGAGGAACACCACCCTCTCATGGGACCTAGGGGTGGGGATGAGCTGCCCCTTTTCGGGAAGCCGGTATGCGATGTCGTTAGACAGGTATCCGGCCTTCCTCAGCTTTTTGATATGTCCCTCCGTGACAGAGGAGACCATCCACTTGCCTCCCACTCCGGACATGGATGGAGAAGGTTGAGGTGAGGAGTGCGGACTTGGGCGCTGGAGCTCGAGTGCGCAAGAATGGATAGGCAAAGGAGGAAGAAGGCGTAGGTGAAAAGGTGGATCACTATCCCCTTATATGGGTGGACGCAGCTACATGTCCCCACCAGCCTGATAAAACTCACTTATCTCCAAGCGTCGTAATCGATGGCGCGGTTGGGTTACCCACGCCCATATTGATGAGAATCCCGGAATAAGGGGACACGATATCTGCTTTAACAAGACGTGCCAAGAAAACCGCCTCGCATAACGCGCTGAGATGGGACAGTAAAACGGTTCGAATAAAAGCTTGGTCGTGGTGTGATGTCGCACCACGGAATATGTCAGCAGATTAGATTTGTGTAAATATTATTCTCTCTATGGAAATATGTGGAAAATTATTTTGCAGAGCCGGACACTATCTTTGTGTTCAAAACCTTCTATGAAGTACTTGGAGGAGGAACCCGCCTTGCAATGTCGAAGACAATATGCGCGCCGGACTCGTCGTCCTTGAAGCCTAGTTCAGGGGCTACTGAGGGAGTCCTGGATTAGGGGGTGTTCAGATAGCCGGACTATACCTTCAGCCGGACTCCTGGACTATGAAGATACAAGATTGAAGACTTCGTCCCGTGTCCGGGAGGGACTTTCCTTAGCGTGGAAGGCAACCTTGGCGATATGGATATGCAGATCTTCTACCATTGTAACCGACTCTATGTAACCCTAACCCTACCCGGTGTCTATATAAACCGGAGGGTTTTAGTCCGTAGGACAACATACACATCAACAATCATACCATAGGCTAGCTTCTAGGGTTTAGCCACTTCGATCTCGTGGTAGATCTACTCTTGTACTACCCATATCATCAATATTAATCAAGTAGGACGTAGGGTTTTACCTCCATCGAGAGGGCCCGAACCTGGGTAAAACATCGTGTCCCCTGCCTCCTATTACCATCCAGCCTAGACGCACAGATCGGGACCCCCTACCCGAGATCTGCCGGTTTTGACACCGACAGATGCCTTTCTCACTTCAGACGCATGTTCGAAGACTCAGATGATGAGTGGGTCGCTGGGCTAGATGTTGAGTACACCACAGTCCTGGGACGAGAGAAGGATCTAAAGGACGAAGAGAGGAAGAAGCCCGCCGTGATCCAGGTTTGTGTGCATGACTTATGCTTGGTCTACCACATATGCCATGCCGACGTTGAGTGCCAGGATTTTAAGGACTTCCTCGACAGCAACCTAGTCAAATTCATTACTGTAGACTTTGGTAACGACAAAGAAGTCCTGCATCGGATAGGCCTCATTGTAGGCAACACCTTCGACCTCCAGAAGAATCGACCGGTGTCCTCTCGTCGGCCTTCAATGTTGACCCTGGCAGGAGCCATGGTTTATCCTTCGTATGGTAAACTGGAGAAACCTCATTACACGTTTCATCGTCATGCATGGCAGCGGAATGTACTAGATATAGACCACATCCACTATGCTGCAATGGATGGCTACCTTTGCTTCAATATCTACAAGGGTTGGATGAAGAGCAACAGCCAAGTGTGCGGTTCAAGCAAAGAAGTATCGGCCAAGAGGAAGAGGGACAAGTACGAAGTCGAGAACGTGGACGAGGACTTCGGGTAAGGTGGCAGTGTCGTTGCTCATGGTGGTTCTAATGCAGTGTCTACCAGAATAGTTGCAAAGTTTAATTTCAGGTGTGCTTAATTTAATTTGAGGGGTGTGTTGTGCTGAGCCCCCGGTAGAACTATGTTATGTTTCTTCTTGTTACTTTAACTCTTCAGTACGTACATACTAGTATTTCTTACATTTCATCTTTTAGTTGGCGTAGTACTACCACTCGTTTCTTCACATTATATACGTACAATATATACGGCCAACATCATACAGCCAGCAGTTTAGTTGTCAAACAATTTCAGGGTGCTTAGTTTTGTCAAAGAATTCCAGGATGCTTAGAGGGTGCTTGGATCCAAGGGACTTATTTTAGTCTGACTAAAAATAGTCTCTTTAAGAGGCTAAAGTTCCAAGCACCCCTGACTAAGGCTGGTTGTAATGGGGAGTATCATATACTAGTATCATGCATATGATACTAGTGTATGATACTACCTCCCTAATGCATAGTATCGCATATTAGTATCATGTAGTACTCTATTTATTGCCATGCATGACACAAAGTAGCATAGCATTTATTATGATACGGTATCATGATATGATACTCCACCCTCTCTTTCTTCATTTAATACTATGACACCTCATCAAAATTGCCTAGTTGGCATGCATGATACTAGTTATGATACTACCATTACGACCAGCCTAAAGAGGGGCTAAAACTAGTCTTGAGACTAAAAAAATTTAGTCAGGGGTACCCCTACTAAGATGTGGATTAGTCCTCTCTCTACTCATTTAACTCCTCTCCTTTAACATAGGCGAGTTCTGGATTGGAGGGTTTGGAGGATAATAAATGCTCATTAACTTGATTTTAGACTTTTTAGTATTTGGATCCAAGCATGGGTGAGGCTAGCATGTTTTAGTCCCACTACTTTTAGTCATGGGACTAAAACGTATCCAAGCACCCTCTTAGTTTTATTTGAGGGGTGGGTTGTCCTGGACACCATTATTGTGACTAGCCTTTTTAATAGTACTATATGCATAATTTGGCGACGAGCGCTCTCTATATGTACCACCTTTTTTTAATTTCAACTTTTGCTCCATGGCGCAATCCATCGATAGTACTGTTGTACAAAAGTATACATTTTTTAAAAGGCTAGAGTATTGTTCATCACATATATAGCCAGTTAAATTCTCAACCTAGAACGACGTGCATGCCATGTAGTAAACCGATACGGAGGAAGTATAGTAAAAATGAGGTGATTTTACCGAGCGATCGGCGGGGGAGCATGGCCTGTCATGCGGTCCCATGTGTCATGATGTACCAAGGCGATGCGCGTGTCCCTCTTGAGGCAGAAGCAATACTAGTACGTGGTTTGAGATGATGGCGAAACGAAGTGTGAAATAATGGTTGCTTCGTCCGTCTGGGAAAGTGTGGCATTGTGATTTGACGTCTCATTGCTCATCACTACTACTGGGCCAGTACGAGTGGGGTGCATCCCCCTGCTGTTCTGCACTGTTATTTGGTGCTTGACACGGCGACAGGAAGTACAGAATTCATGAAAGGGAGCATCGACGGAGGAGTATACTACAGAATTCATGAAAGGGAGCGACTTAGTTTTGGAAAAATCTGTTTTTACGGAGTACGCACCCACTAGGGTTTATAGGGCTCATCTAAAAAACATTCGTTTTTCCGTTTGATAAGTCTCAATTCTACTATACTAGTAGTAGTACCATTACATGTTGGATTTCGAGGTTCGTTAGATCACTCGACGCAAGTAGTGTCAAGAGGAAACTAACCAATGCATGTACAAGTTCATGGAAATTTAGTGGTCATTCATGCATTCGTTCTAATTAATGCCTCGGTAAACATAACTTCTTGAGAAAAATGAGCGTACTAATTACTTGTGCAAAATATGAAATTAATTCGACCACTCACCATCTACCTTGGTTGGAGAGATTTTGAAATTGAGCCATAAACTGTAAAGGAGGGAGTAGTAACTTTTGTCTCGATTACTATTTGTGGCCTTGTATAGATGCAAAATGTATTTTTTTATAGTGGCCTTGTATAAGTAAATGGAGGGAGTACTAACCAAAGTACGTAGTAGGGACAAGGAGTAAACAGAGGGAGTAGTAAAATTTTCTCCTCGTGCTACGAGCCACCGCACGCGTGGGCGAGGGAGCGGGCGTAAGGCGTACTAGTAAGCAAGCTTCACCTCATCCTACGAGCCACCGCGCCCGTGGGCGGGGGAGACGGCGTACTAAGCAAGCTTCTCCTCGTTCTGCGAGTTGACGGGACACATCAAAAGTACTCCAGTGTATAGAGCCTTGCCTCTAAGGTAGGCCGCACATGGTTTGCCTCTTTTTTTAATTTAACATAACGCGTCAAGTCGCAATTTGTTTGTTCACCCGTGGTAGACGATCCTCCCTCCACCAAGTGGACAACCAGTACACGTGCCAAATTACCACGTGGGCTGCCTTTTTTGTATAGAAATGAGCTCCACCGTGTACCCGCGCGGGTGTGGTTGGGAAAGAGACAGGGAGTACGTGCGCCGTGCGTGCACCTCTTCTCTTCGTGCACGTCCCCCACCTACGTGGGTGTGTGTGAGAGAGATACAAACCTAGACATAATGCGCCATCCATCCCTGTCGTGGGTTTGTCATGGCAGATGTCCTTGTGAAAGGACTTACTCGTGGAGCCATCGCTACGTGTTAGCTTTAAGGGGTTAAACCGGACAAAGGGACACGGGGAATTTTATACTAGTTCGGCCCCTTCGAGGAAGGTAAAAGCCTATGTCTAGTTGTGATTGGTTTTGCTAGGGTTTCGAAGGCCAGGGAGTGAATCCACTTTGTCTGGCTCTCGAGTTGTTGTCTGTCCCTAAACCGCTGCCGGATCGTCCCTTTATATACATAGGTTGACGCCCGCCGGTTTATAGAGTCCCGAAGCCGGATCATAAACATATCCAGTTCGATCTCTATCCTTCCTATCTTACAATACAAGTTACACGACTAAGCCGGTTTACATTTACAGGCTTTAACCCACCTTCGGGCCTTGGGCCTCCATGAAGCGCCATCATCCTTGCATCTTTACGGGCTTCTAATCTTCAAGGAGCCAACCCGGCTACATAAGGCCGGTTTACCTCCAGTAGTAATATCCCCAACATTAGGCCCCAGATTGGTTTGAACTCGTTCATGCCAATCTTCTATAATTAGAAAAATTCTTCCCTCATATCTCCACCTCGACCTTGTAAACCGTCGTGACGTCATACTTCAAGATTATGATAAACCGTCCTGACGTCATCCACCCGTTGATGTCGAATATTACCTTCATTTAATATGTCTTCAGCCATCGAGGCGACACCCTTATTAACTTATCCATTTTTGGGCTCCTCGATTCCCGCACTTGTCATTTCATCTCTTTGCCTTATAAATAGGGACAGCTGACCCCTTTTCTTTTCTTTCCGCTACCCATTCATCTCTTCTTCTTCCTCTCGACGACCTCGCACCCGAGCGCCGCCGTCATCTTCGAACTTCGCCTCTGCTCCGTCGTTGGGCGCTGCATCAACCTGTTTGCACCAGAGTTCCATAGCGCCCTTCCGCTGCTTCCGCCGTCGCAGTAAGTCTTTTCCCCTTTCTTTCTTAGATCCATTAGGGTTTCCCTGTTCTTCGCTATTCTTGAGGTTCATCAGAGCTTTCAATGTTGCTCTTTCATGGCCTTTAGGTGAATACTGTGTATCTGACGTACTCCTTGCCGTAGCTAACCTTCCATTGTCATCACAAACCCTTATGCGCAAAGAACTGATCTAGTCCTTCATAAGTTGCTTCGGTTCTGCACCCCTTCTAGATCCAATTATTTTTGCTTTTCTGTCTTATCTTAGATCCGAAAATTTTATGTCACTGTGAGATCTGTTTCTATGTCCCTCTGAGATCTGTTTCTCCTTGCACCAACATAGGCGGTTTTAACCTTGTATAAGCAGTCTATGCCATTAGCCCTCTGATAAACCGGAGGAGCATTTTACCTTCATAATTATGCTCCGGTTTAATAGTGTCTAAGTAATCCTATGCTAGTATTACCTTTTTCCCTTATTGCATTAGTCTCCGATTTACACCATTTCGCATATCAGTATGTTTCTTACTCCCTTGTCTCTTGCATATAATCATGCGTAATTTATAAACCGGCCTTTCATTTTCAGCTTGTTTTGTTTCGCAATGGCCAAACAATTACTGCCTGCAACTGGGCTCGCTCCCGGGTTACTGAGACTCAGTTGAATGAGATGGTTAGCATCGTCTCCCTGCCTAAGAAAACTAAAATCAAATGGCGAGTTCTAGGAACAGAAAATCCTCCAACCCCAAGGCAGGGCGAGGTGGTGGTCTTTGTTGACCATATAGGCCGTGGCTTCAAACCGCCAGGGTCAAAGTTTTATCGAGATGTGCTTGCCAGCTTCCAACTTCATCCGCAAGATATTGGTCCCAACTCGGTTTCCAATTTATGCAACTTCCAGGTCTTCTGTGAAGTATATTTACAAGAAGAACCAACTACAGAACTGTTCCGGGATTTCTTTCACTTAAACCGGCGCACAGAGTTTGTAAATGGCCCGAACACAAAACTTGGTGGTGTCTCGATTCAAAAGCGGAAAGAAGTTGAATTTCCTCATGCCAAACATCATAGCCACCCAGAGGAATGGAATCAAACTTGGTTTTATTGCATAGACACTTCCCTTGAAGACGAAAATCCCCTCCCCGGCTTTCGTGATCACAGACTATCCAATACGCACCCCATGCCTCAACACCTGAGCTCTTCAGAAAGGGCGAAATACACTCCCCAACTCGCCAAACTCCGGGCCTTTATGGCAAACGGTTTAACAGGCGTGGACTTTGTGCGTTGTTGGATATCCTGGAGTATCTTGCCGCTAAGTCGACATCCCGGTTTAATGTGTGAATATACCGGTGAGGTTGACAACCCTCAACGCCATTGCAACATCCAATTATCTGAGGAAGAAGTCACTGAAGGTGTAAAGAAGATTCTGAATGAGTCGGAACTGATCTGTCTGAGTCCCTTCTATGCCAAGAACAAACCGCCTGCTGTAAGCATTATACTTCCTCTTCATCTCTAATATCTTTAACTTATGCAACCTGTAACCCTTCTTCTTTATATGTAGGGTGATGACCCCTTCTGGAAACGGAAAATCGTAGAGAAAGTGGCGAAGCCGACTGGAGATAAAGCGGCCAAGCCATCTCGCCCAAAGACCAAAGCCGTAAAACGGACGTCAAAACAGAAAACGGCTGACCGGATTAATATGGAGCTTGACGATGATACTGATGATCCAGAAGTTGAGGTAGAACTTGGCTCACTTGGCTCTCTTTTCATGCATCTCATTAACAATGATCTTCCTCAGGAGGACGCAGAAGCTAGTCAAGCTGATGACGTAGAGGTAATTACCCTTTCCTCCAGTTCAGACTCTATGCCAACACAAAAAACTTGCCAAGCAGTCCAGAAAGTAAGCTTTTCTCATCCTCTTGCTCACTTGGATCCAACATTTATTTTGAAGACTCAGCAACATGAAGCTCGCCGGACAACCCGGCACAGTGGCCAACAGGTCACTTCAGCCGGTTTACCTGATACTCCGGTTCGGAAGCATCGGTCTGAGGTCTCTCCTACTTCTGACCATTCTTACCCCAAGGCAGGTTATTTCAGACAGCCTCTTAATCCGTCCGATTCAAATTATCAGGTGACACCTCCTTCATCTTCTGGTGAATCGACAGCAACTCAACTCCCCCCTTTGAAAACTATGGCCGGGTGAGTTGTAAAAAACCTTTCCTTTCAATGCGCCATAAATCCTTTGAATAGGATGTTAATCCTCTTTTATTCTATTCGCAGGGCCAAAGCCAGACCCAGCAAGAAAGCTCGGGTCACCAATCCGCCAGAAGACCCTGTCGCCGAAGAAGAAGAACCAAGAGGTGAACCGGAACAGACTGGTGAACCGGAAGGCCCTCATCCTGAAACTACTTTTGACGATCCACCCCTTGAAGGCCAACATACCGATGAACCAACAGATGTTGAGCCTGTCGCACCCGATACTGAACCGGCAGAACCAAACCGAGCTAGTCCGGTGAAAGACACTGAAATTCCAGTATCATCAACCAAAAATCCTGAAGGCCAAGGTGATGATGTTATTATTACTAGAATGGGCCACAGCTCTCCTGGCCATCCCGTCATTTTGGCTCAGCATAGTGCCAAAGAAGAGCAAGCTGCCCGGGATAAAGGTAAATGGAGCAGCGACTTATCAAGCTATGCTCATCTTAACGCTGATGAGCTTCATTCTGGCTTCTTGAACCGTCTGCACTCAAACCGGGATTATGAAGCCGTTTTGGTGAACTTGATGAAAGAGCGATATGAGGTAAATTCCTCTCCTTTTGTTGATTGATTTACAACTGAATTACTATCCAAAGTAGCCCCCGAGGGCCGTTTATATGATTATTAATCATAAACCGGGTCTTTGTGACACTTTACACTTCTCATCATTGATCCTTGCAATGGAAAGTCTCTACTAAGAGATAAAACTCATCTTGAAATAATTAGATAACGTTCTGCAGCATAGCCCCCAAAGGCCGGTTTAACTTAGAAGGTTAATCCGGGTTTTAATCTGCACCTCCGCTTTAGAATCGACGCACATTAGCCCCCAAGTGTCAAGGATAATGCTTGCATTCTTCTGGAGACTTGTATAAATTGTAGCACTTTTTAGAGCAAATAGGCATTAGCCCCCAAGTATGAAGTGTATAACTTGTTATATGCTTTATACTTAGCACATATATATGTTGTTTGTTGAATATACCTTCAATGTTGCAGGCTGAACTGAGAAACAAAGATGCCCGAAATTCTGACTTGCAAGAAAATGTGAAGTCACAACAAGCTGAGGCTGCAAAAGTCAAAGAGGAGCTGACCCAGGCCCTGACCATAATGGAAAAGCTGAAAGAATCCTTCAACCAAGAACGTGCTGAATGGGAAACCGAGAAATCCGGTTTAACCAAAAGAGCTGTAGACGACGAGGCAGCCCTGAAGCCAGTGGTTGAAGAACTAGCCGGTTTGAAACGCCAAATCAATGCTATGACCTCTGCTATCTTTGGTAATTGTCTGCTTATGTGTGTTGCGCTAGTCGATGAATCTTATAACTGACCAAAATGTTGATAAAATATTTGGCAGGCACTCGGATCGCTCATCTTGGTACAGATATGCGGATGAAGCTCAAAGCGGCATATACATTGGTTGAAAAACTATACTCTGGGTCTCAACAGGTTATTAGCACGGCAGCTTATAACAAACCGGCTCCAACTTTGATTAAGGAAACCCTTGAGAAGCTGGGCATGTTACCAGCCCGTATTGCCGAGTTGAAGAGAGCAGTTGCCAGAGCAGGAGCTTTAACCGCCCTTATTCAAGCCAAAGCCTGGATTCCAGATCTTGAAGCGGAGGATATCATCAAAGGATACCCAAGCGTTAAAGAAGACGGTTCCAACTTCAACAATGATGATCTTCAGTGGCTGACCAAATAGATGCGGCCAGCAGCCAGCAAGTTGGCTGATGATACCGATTTGTCCCATTTTCAACCGTTTTATGATGCAGAAGGGAAAAGATAGCCGGCCGACATCCATGAAGTCGAAGAACTTGTGCCTCCGATTCGTAAGCACACTTACGCCCCTGATATTAACCCTTCCAATCTTATCCATGAGGAAGCAGTGTTCCAAGCGTTAACTGGAATCAATTGGTCAACGGCTGATTTCCAGCGTCTGAGGAGGGATGAAGAAGTGCCTAGACCAACTAACCCTCAACCGTCAAACTGTTGCGATGAAGAGTCCTGATCCGGTCGCCGGTTTATATGGCTACTGTGAAAAACAATGATACTGTTTGAGCCGCTTTGAAGCTTCATGTAATAGGATAGCTGAAACTCCGTTTATCTGCCATGCCATCGAGCATGTTTCGTAATACTTTGTGACAATCTGTGTCACCCTTTGGGATATATTTATGCATAACCCATGATGAATTGCTTTCATGGGTACAACAACTTAAAAGTATATAGCGGTTTACCGCTAGACGTGTCATGATGTCCAAGAAGTATATAGTACCTAGATGAATAATCAAGTGTTTGTACAAAAAGTAATGTACAGAACATACCTCATTGGTTGACCAAACATGTATACAGCAAAGGTGTTAATACCAATCCGGAACGTTGATAACTCCATCTTCATAATGCCGGTCTATATATTAAACTGGACCGGGATAACCACCAGATTTTCTTTATAACACTGGCGATTTAGTCAAACCAGACCGGGTCAATGAACACCGGTTTATAATTGATCATGTGCCCACAACTTGTAGTTGAAAAGCAAGCCGGGTCAAGGATGCCAGTTTATCAAAAAATACTTATGATTTTCAACAAACAAAATTCAAACAGGAAAATATGCAAGGCTTTTTACGAGCTGTCAGGCTCAAAATCAAGGCTTTTCATGGGCTGCCAGGCCTCTGAGTTAAACCATTTAACAAAGCCTTTTAAGATGGGCCTCCAATTAACCAATCATCGTTTTAACTGTGACAAGTTTAGGGTCTGTAAAAGATTGACTTGTCAAACGTTCGATGGGTCATACCAGGATTACCTGGACAGGAGTGGCTTACTTGATGAAGGCAGGTTAACCCGGGTTTTTAGGTGAATACACCAGGCTTCCAAGCCGTGGCTTGATAGCCAATTACGAGGGTCCTTTCAAACTCTTTGTTGCTTTGCAAAAAGAGCCCCCAAGTAACTTTGTGAGCGATGATCAGTGTGTGCCCATGTTTGAGTATGTACTGTGTACAACACTCTCTTTGGCTCCACAATTTTTTTCCCTCTGTGGCTTAAATGCCTATCAAGAGGTGTAGCTATGGCGTGAGGACAACCAAGCCCCCTAGTGATATCCCTTCGTGGTTTTAAAAACCGATCAAGAGGTGTAGCTGTAGTTCAAATATGACCAAGCCCCCTAGTGATTTTTTTTATATCTATGCAGCTGCTAAAGCCGGATTAAAAGACTCCTCTTTGTCAGTTAACTTGTAAAAGCACACACGGGATATAAAAAGAACAGATACCCCGCTTATAACGGAGGCTCCAGTTTATTATATGATATATACACTGTCATAAATATGTACAGATGAAGAGCCTATGGCTTCAAGTATAGTAAGGCCGAAGGAGAGCTATGTTCCATGGCCGCTTGGTCTCCTCCTCCGATTGACGTGAGTCTTCATGCTCTCGAACATCAATGAGGTAGTAAGATCCATTGTGCAGATTTTTGCTGACCACAAAGGGTCCTTCCCAAGGTGGGGATAACTTGTGCATATCAGTCTGATCCTGGATGAGCCAGAGCACCAAATCACCTTCTTGAAAGGTTCTGGTTTTAACCCGGCGGCTGTGATAACGTCGGAGATCTTGTTGATAAATCGCCGATCATGTTGCTGCAAGATCACGCTCTTCATCCAACAGGTCCAGTGAATCCTGACGTGCTTTCTCATTATCAGCTTCACCATAAGCTGCCACACGGGGCGAATCGTGACGGATGTCACTAGGAAGAACCGCCTCCGCTCCATAAACCATGAGGAAAGGTGTGTAACCCGTAGACCTATTGGGTGTGGTGTTGATGCTCTATAACACAGAAGGTAGCTCCTCAACCCAACAACCCGGCGTCCGCTTTAAGGGAACCATAAGCCTTGGTTTGATACCCCGTAGAATTTCTTGATTTGCCCTTTCTGCTTGACCATTAGATTGGGGGTGAGCCACCAACGCTATATCAAGCCAGATGTGCTCACGTTGACAGAATTCTTCCATCTCCCCTTTTGACAGATTAGTACCATTATCTGTTATAATGTTGTGTGGAAAACCAAACCGGAATATCACCTTCTTGATGAATTGAACCGCCGTGGCTGCATCACACTTGCTGACTGGCTCTGCCTCCACCCATTTAGTGAATTTATCAACTGCTACTAACAGGTGGGTCTTTTTGTCCTTAGAACGCTTGAAGGGTCCAACCATATCAAGCCCCCAAGTTGCAAACGGCCACGTAATTGGAATCATCCGCAACTCTTGAGCCGGAACGTGTGCACGGCGGGCAAATTTTTGACATCCATCACATCTCTTGACTAAATCCGCCGCATCAGCATGTGCCGTCAAACAGTAAAAACCGTGGCGAAAAGCTTTGGCAACCAACGACTTTGAACTGGCGTGGTGACCGCAATCCCCTTCATGGATTTCTCGCAAAATCTCACAACCTTCTTGAGGAGAAACACAGCGCTGAATTGCTCCTGAAACACTGTAACGATGTAACTCCCCGTTGAGTATGGTCATGGACTAGGAACGCCGGATTATCTGTCGAGCCAACGTTTCATCGTCTGGTAACTCGCCCCGGTTCATGTAAGCCAGATATGGGATCGTCCAATCTGGTATGGCATGCAGAGCTCCCACCAACTGAGCCTCCGGATCAGGAATAGCCAAATATTCTTCCGTTGGTACTTTGACTGACGGATTATGCAACACATCAAGAAAAACATTGGGCGGGACCGGTTTACGCTAGGAACCAAGATGACTTAAAGCGTCTGCCGCTTCATTCTTCCGCCGGTCTATATGGTCCACCTGATAACCTTTAAAGTGACCAGCCACTGCGTCCACCTCTCGCCGATATGCAGCCATGAGTGGGTCCTTAGAATCCCAAGTGCCAGACACCTGCTGAGCCACTAGATCTGAATCGCCAAAGCACTTAACCCGGCTCAAATTCAGCTCCTTAGCCACCCGAAGACCGTGGAGCAAAGCCTCATATTCAGCTGCATTGTTAGTACAAGGGAACATTAAACGGAGAACATAACAAAACTTGTCACCTCGTGGGGAAGTTAGTATGACTCCAGCCCCCGAGCCCTCCAACTGTCTGGATCCATCGAAATGAATAGTCCAATATGTATTATCTGGTTTCTCTTCAGGTGCCTGTAACTCTATCCAATCATTGATGAAATCCACGAGTGCCTGGGATTTGATCGCTGTGCGGGGTATATATTTGAGCCCATGAGGTCCAAGCTCAATAGCCCACTTGGCAATCCGGCCAGTTGCTTCTCTGTTTTGAATGATGTCGCCCAGAGGAGCTGAACTGACCACTGTCATAGGATGGCCCTGAAAATAATGTTTAAGCTTCCGGCTCGCCATAAACACCCCATACACCAGCTTCTGCCAATGCGGATACCTCTGCTTTGACTCAATGAGCACCTCGCTGATATAATAAACCGGTCGTTGAACTGGATATTCCTTGCCAAGCTCCTTGCGCTCTACCACAATGGCTACGCTAACAGCCCGGGCATTAGCAGCCACATATAATAATAATGGCTCTTTATCGATCGGCGCTGCAAGCACGGGCGGTTCAGCTAGCTGCCTCTTCAGATCCTCGAACGCCTTATCAGCTGTCTCGCTCCAGACAAAGTTATCTATTTTCTTGAGCATCTGATATAAAGGGATGGCCTTCTCTCCAAGGCGACTGATAAACAGACTCAAGGCTGTAATCCGGCCGGCCAGACGTTGAACATCGTTAATACACGCCGGTTTAGCCAAGGATGTAATTGCTGGAATCTTTTCTGGATTAGCCTCAATGCCTCTGTTTGATACCAGAAAGCCTAAGAGCTTGCCTGCCGGGACACCGAAGACACACTTCTCCGGATTGAGCATCATCTTGTAAACCCGGAGATTGTCAAAGGTTTCTCGTAGATCATCTATCAATGTCTCCTCCTTTCTGGACTTGACCACAATATCATCCACATATGCATGAACATTGCGCCCAATTTGTTTATGAAGGAAATTTTGAACACATCGCTGGTAAGTTGCCTGGGCACTCTTGAGTCCAAAAGGCATGGAAACATAGCAGAAGGCTCCAAAGGGAGTTATGAAAGTTGTCTTCTCCTGGTCCTTAACCGCCATTTTGATCTGATGATAACCAGAGTAGGCATCCAGAAAACACAAACGGTCACAACCCGCCGTAGCATCAATTATCTGATCAATGCGAGGGAGAGCAAAGGGGTCTGCATGGCAAGCCTTGTTTAAATCTGTGTAGTCCACACACATGCGCCAGGTGTCGTTTTTCTAAAGAACCAGCACCGGATTAGCTAACCACTCTAGATGAAAAACTTCGACAATAAACCCTGCGGCCAACAGACGGGCTACCTCTTCACCTATAGCCTTACGTCTCTCTTCATTGAAACGGCGGAGGAACTGCCGGACCGGTTTAAACTTAGAATCAATGTTGAGTGTGTGCTCAGTGAGTTCCCTCGGTACACCTGGCATGTCAGAAGGTTTCCATGCAAAGATGTCCCGATTCTCACGGATGAACTCGATGAGCGTGCTTTCCTATTTGGGATCCTGGTTAGCGCTGATGCTGAACTGTTTGGATGAATCGCCAGGAACAAAGTCAACCATCTTAGTGTCTGTAGCCGATTTGAACTTCAACGCTGGATCATGTTCTGTAGTTGGCTTTTTCAAAGAGGTCATGTCTGCCGGATCAACTTGCTCCTTATAGAATTTCAACTCCTCCGTGGCACAAACCGACTCAGCATAAGCCGCATCACCTTCTTCACACTCCAAAGCAATCTTTCTACTTCCATGTACTGTGATATTCCCTTTATGACCTGGCATTTTAAGCTGTAGATAAACATAACATGGCCTTGCCATAAACTTAGCATAAGCCGGCCACCCAAACAAGGCGTGGTACGGACTTTTGATCTTTACCACCTCAAATGTCAATATTTCTGACCTTGAATCATAGTCATCTCCAAAAGCTACCTCCAAAGCTATCTTGCCAACATGATATGCAGACTTACCAGGCACCACACCATGAAAGACCGTATTTGACGGTTTAAGATCCTTATCTGTCAACCCCATACGGCGGAATGTATCATAATACAAAATATTGATACTACTTCCCCCATCCATGAGCACTTTAGTGAACTTGTATCCCCCAACTTGAGGGGCTACCACTAGGGCCAAGTGACCTGGATTATCAACCCGGGGTGGGTGATCATCTCTACTCCACAAAATAGGTTGCTCAGACCAGCGTAAATACTGAGGTACTACCGGCTCAACAGAGTTTACTGCCCTTTTGCGAAGCTTCTGATCACGTTTGCACAAACTAGTAGTGAAGACATGATATTGCCCGCTGTTCAGCTGTTTGGGATTGCTCTGATAACCCGACTGCTGCTGCTGCTGATTCCCCTGATGGTTGTAACCTCCCTGGTTGCCTTGGTGCCCTTGATTGACGTGTCCGGTTTGGTTGCCTTGAAACCCTAAACCGGAACCACCACCTCCGTAACCCGGCCCGTGGAAACCTCCTCCTGAACCGCCTGGCGGGCCGTTGTCATATTGGAACATATTGGAATTCTTGAAATCCCGCATGATATAACAGTCCTTCCAAAGATGTGATGCCGGCTTCTCCTTCAATCCATGCTTTGGACAGGGCTAATTTAACAAGCGCTCCAAATTGGGGCCTGAACCTCCACCCCTCTGGGGCTGCTTGCCCTTACGGTGCTGGACATTCTCCTGCGCGTTGGTATTTGCAACAAAGTCCAAGCTACTGTTGGCCTTGCGCTTGCCACCGTTTCCATGGCCTGCCAGATTATGCTGTTGACCCTTGGCATTGCCGTTCTTCTTACCTTTCTCCGGTTTGTCCTCCTCTGAATCCGGATCCTTGGTATTATCTGAATCGGTGTATTTAACCAAAGCGGCCATGAGTGTCGACATATCATTGCAGTGACGTTTGAGCCTTCCCAACTTCTGTTTTAACAGTTTGAAACGACAATTGCCCTCTATTGTTAACACTGCAGTGTCTGCATTGATACGATATGATGAATGCAAAATTGCTGAGACCCGTTTGACCCAATGGGTCGTGGACTCCCCTTCCTCTTGGACACAAGCGGCCAGATCCACGATTGACATCGGCTGCTTACACGTATCCTTGAAGTTCTGGAAAAACCGGTGCTTCAGTTTGGCCCATGATCCAACAGAGTTGGTCGGCAAGCTCTTCAACCAAGTGCGAGCTATTCCTTCCAACATCATGGTGAAATATTTAGCACACACTGCCTCATCCACATCTAACATATCCATTGCCATCTCATAGCTCTCCACCCACGCCTCTGGTTGCAAATCGGCGGTGTAATTTGGTACCTTACAAGGTCCCTTGAAATCCTTGGGCAGTCTCACATTACGCAAAGCGGGGGTTAGACACAGCACCCCTAAGGAACTGAACATCACTCCTGGCTCCATGGAGGCCATGGGGTGAACCGGAGTATGCTGTCGTGCTCCGTGTCGAGCCGCTAACTCGGCCTCCCGGCGTGCGCGGCCATGGTCCACGACATCTTGCGCATTAGCGCCTCCCCCGGCCGGGTTCTTCCCTCATGGTGAATTTCGGCGACGTGCACTACTGGACACGGCCAGTTCGTCCTCCACGTGTCTGCTATAACTCCGGCTTGGACGGGGAGTGGAATGAATCCTCTCACGACTGTGTGAATACGCCTGCTGTTGATTTAGTGTTGTTTGAAGGATATCCCTGGCCCGACGTGCTTCCACTGCAACTGGTGACTCGCCGTCAGTTGGGAGGGCCGCCAGGCATGAAGCGGCGGCCACAATGTTGTCCAACGGGTTGGAATAATGCCTGGGCGGTGTTGGTACATACTGTGGCACAACGTTGTTCTGGCGAGGCGGGTCCGTCGTGCGCGGTTGAACCGGCACTCCTGTTCCCGGCGCCCCCGCCCGGTTTAGTGTGGGTTGGCTCCCAGCTCCTGCTCCTGGTGTGTTGAAGAGATTCTGTGGCTCATAAACCGATGGGAGACGTGATCGATACCTTCTTCTCATGACTTCCTCTGAAGCATTCTGATCCAGTCTAATCCGGTAGGCCTGTGCTTCCAATTCAGCCCGCTCTGTAGCCATCCTAGCATTCTCTGTTGCCAGGTCCGCCTTAGCCTGGGATATCTGATCTTTTACCTTTGCAATCTCCGTGTTGTGCTGATCCTTGGCTGCTGCATCCACATCCGCGGCCATCAACATTGCCAAAGCATCGAACAAATCAGACAGGACTTGGGCCGGAGGCGGCGCCGAGTTTCCTGCCCTGCTGGTGTGGCCATTGTTGAACCGGAGAGCATTGCTGCGGTGGTAGATGAATGAGGCGCCGATTGTGTGCCGGCCATGAAGATGGCGGCCTGGTTTGGTAGATCAGGGGAATCCGGAATACTGTTGCCCTCAGATCCTCCCTCAATCCGGCCGTCCTGCAACTGGTAAAGTGATTCGGTCTCTCTAGAAGACTCATCATCAGAACAGACCACGGTCTCTCCATCGGACACCGGTCCGTCCTCGTACCTCGATCCATGGATGACACCCACGAAAACATGCCTTGCCTCGGGCTGAACCGGCGAAGAACTTGCACGCCGAGCCGTTTCGATGATGTCAGTGTAGATGTCCGGCTCAGGGGCCAGTTCGCCGATCTTGCCGATGAAGACGTGAATCCCACCAAAGGGGACCCGGTACCCGTATTCGATTGAATCGGCCTCGGGACCCCATCCTGCGTTGTCGATGTAGAGCTTGCCGCGACGACTCTTCATCATCCGGCCCACAGTGTATCCCTTAAGTCCATCGAAGCTGCCCTTCAAGAACTCAAAACCATCGTGCGATAGCCCCACGGTGGGAGCCAACTGTCGTGGGTTTGTCACGGCAGATGTCCTTGTGAAAGGACTTAGTCATGGAGCCATCGCTACGGGTTAGCTTTAAGGGGTTAAACCGGACAAAGGGACATGGGGAATTTTATACTAGTCTGGCCCCTTCGACGAAGGTAAAAGCCTACGTCTAGTTGTGATTGGTATTGCTAGGGTTTCGAAGGCCAGGGAGCGAATCCGCTTTGTCTGGCTCTCGAGTTGTTGTCTATCCCTAAACCGCTGCCGGATCGTCCCTTTATATACATAGGTTGACGCCCGCCGGTTTACAAAGTCCCGAAGCCGGATCATAAACGTATCCAGTTCGGTCTCTATCCTTCATATATTACAATACAAGTTACACAACTAAGCTAGTTTACATTTACAGGCTTTAACCTACCTTCGAGCCTTGGGCCTCCATGAAGCGCCATCATCCTTGCATCTTTACGGGCTTCTAATCTTCAAGGAGTCAACCCGGCTACATAAGGCCGGTGTACCTCCAGTAGTAATATCCCCAACAATCCCCATGCCTCCGCCCAGTCCGACCACCAGTCAACCACCACGCCCCACTCCTCCTCACCTTATCTCTCATCTTTCTCCCTCCATTTTTATATACAAGGGGTCATTATCAAAATTACAATTTGCAGATATACAAGGCCACTAACACTAATCGATGCAATATTAATGGTGTTTGCCTCGTGGTACTAGCAAAGGAGGACATTAATTATCCCTTGCATGCATGTGGGAGTTTGTAAAAAATGCATCTTGATGTTCTGTGCAATGCATGGGCATCTTGCTAGTCCATGAAAACAACACATGGCAAAATTCCATGGCTTGGGGCGGCAACTGGCTCCGTCGGGCGAGGGGAGGGAGGTGGATCAGCGAGCTGCATAGCTCGTATTCGGCTGGCTACCCAGCCGGCTTGGATGCGGAATAACTACTCTTCGTAAGCCATTGTAAGAGTGGACAAAATGGTGTAGGAGATAGGGGAGCGGCCCGGTCATGAACGGACGTGTGTCCAAGTTGGTTTCTCGACTTCCACACTGGCGGGTTTCATGGAGGCGTTTGAATGCGGCACGGAGGCGTGTTCAGCCGGGCGTGCCGCGAGTGGCGCAATCGACTCTGACCTAGGACACCGCACAATTCTTCCATTGACATGTGGGCTCTTTGGGTGCATGGCATGCATGTCAGTGACCCAACGTAGGCAGCGCACAGCAGAGGAACCTTTGGTGGGCCAGGGCGGTCAGAAGCGAGCATTTCATAAACCGATGGTTGTTCATTGAGTGTGACATCACCTTTTTCATGTAGATAAGCCTACTATGTTGATAGCCCGTTCGATACGTTGTGATTCATAAAGACCGCTGCAAACATCAATGTTCTGCTTATCACAGATAAGATTGATTAATACCCATAACAATCCATGTCCTTAACAAAGGGTGCATGCACGTATAGGCTGAACATGTGTCTTGCGTCGTGTGCTGTGTGCATGCAGGCGTGCGAGTGTTGCGTGCGTGCAAGGGTACGTTTCAGTGTTGCATGCATGGGTGCGTACGTGCGTGTGTTTGTGAGTGCATGTGTACATGTCAGTGTTGCACGCCAACATGCGTGCATGTGTACGTGTCAATGTTGCACGCCTACATGCGTGCGTGTCTTGCGTGCGTGTCTTGTGTGCATGCATGTGTACGTGCGGGGTGAGGCTACACGTCAGTCGACTGACTTTTTCATCTCTGGTCATTAGATTTTCCAGCCGTTGGATACGAAATCAAGGGCCTCCAGTTTATCATCAAACTCCACCCCCCCTGAGCCGCTAGCCACCACCGACCGAATCGCCAGCCCCCGCCACCCGCGGCCGGCCCGCCCTCCCCGAAACCACTCATTTATTACCATTTTTGTCCTTCATATACGCGCTGACCGGTGGGCCCTATGGTAATGTGCGCTGCTGAATGTGGACCGTTTGACTGGTCAATTGATCATGTTATCAACAAATTACGAAGCTGTATGGTGAGCCAGTGACCGTATGATCACCCTAAAATGTACTTCTATTTTATTAACACGGTATAGACTCAAACTATGACTGGTCAATTGATCGTGTTATCAACAAATTATGAAGCTGTATGGTGAGCCAGTGACCGTATGATCACCCTAAAATGTACTTCTATTTTATTAACACAGTATAGACTCAAACTACCATTTCTTTCTTTCATATACGGGCTGACAGGTGGGCTCCACGGTTACACGCCCCAATGGTGCAACACTAGTTGCGCCGCGTGGAACGTTTGACTGGTCAATTGATTGTGTCATCAACAAAATACGGAGTTGTACGGGTGAGCCAGTGACCGTATAATCATGATATGTATTTGTTTAACATGGTACAGATGCAAGGGCTCATATATACGCGCAAGCACTCACCGCTATAAGCGCACACACGCGAACCCTACCCCTATGAGAACCTTCGAGAGAGTGGGCCAGCATATTATCTTAAGATTTTACGAAGTCACCATAGGTGCCTCGTAGTCGAGTGGAACGTCTCCTCCCACTGAACGTACGTCGCCGAAAAATACTGAAATTAACACAAGATAAATGCGAGCACCGGGACTTTAACCTTGGTGGGCTCGAGAAACCAATGTCCTCTAACCATCCAACCACATGTTGGTTAGCACGACAAAATGTATGTGGTGACCGTGATGAGCTTATTCTGAATTCCAGTGACCATATCGTGCTTTCGCTTCAAATACAATGACCGTAAGTGTCATCAACAAAATACGGAGCATGCATCAAATGCAAAGTCCGTCAGTGTCATCAACAAAATATGGAGACGTATCGTGAGCTAGATACCATTGTACTATTGTATATGCTTATTTTCTTAGTGGCCGATTGCGTGTGTGGTGTGGTGGGCACATCATTTCTAGTTGTGGTGGGTCAACATGAAGACTCATGGGTCGGTTCCATCCTGCGCCACATATAGGTTGGACCGAGACGTGTTATACGAAGACCCATGTGGAGGACTCGGCGTACAACACGAAGCTACCAGAGTCACGGAGGACTCTATCCCCACTGGTGATAAGCCGACTATATATGATTTGTAACCCTAGGCCCTTAGTATGTTATACAAGCTTGGGGGCTAGTTCGTCGATAGTATACACACACGCACAATGCCTGGTATTCACGTGTACTTTTTACACACCCCTATCACTAATATACAGTACCAGGAGTAGGCTCTTTCTTCAACTGCAATTGAATTCTAGCATGTGCATGTGTTTATTTCATATTATTGATCCATAGAGTGAGAGCGGTTTGAAATACAGGCAATGGATGCTTTTGCTATTCATATATAAACATTAATTAGTGCACTCCATGTTGTTAGTGTGAAGCACTTTATACATTTGTCACTTGCATGGATACATTCCAAATTGCTAGCTACGAAATAGAATACATGTCGAATTCAACATAAAGGGGGTTTCAAAGATTCAAATTCATAGGAAGTGCATTCATCTATTTGAACCCGAGATAATGGCATTTGTAAATCAGATGTAAAAGGGGGCATCAATCTTTGTTGTGAGTTTGAACATGCTATATATATTCATACGCATATCTAACTTTTTTTGCAACCAAGGAGATTATATCTGGAACCATGCATGAACTGAGGTAAGTTGCATATTTTTTAATATATACTCGTGTACAATGTATATTCAAATGTACCCCCTCCATTCCAAAATAATCGTAGATTTAGGATTTTCAAGAGTAAAGATTTGTGAAGTTTGACAAATCCTGAAAGTTCAATTCAAGAGAACCGAAAACGTTAAATGCTTCTGCTCCCAAATATTGAGGGATCCTTTGATTCAAAGGAATTGCGTAGGATTTTTGGAGGATTTAAACCCTTAGGAATTTTTCCTGTGATGCTCGTTTGATTCGTAGGATTGGCATCCTTAGGAATTTTTCCATATGATCCATTTGTACTACATTTTGGAGGAAAATTTCCATCCACTCAAACCTCTTTGTATAATTCATTTGTTTTTCCTATGCTATCAAACATTCTTTCAAATCATGTAGGATACTATGGGACATGTCACCCTATTCCTGCATTTTTCCTATTCCTTCATTTTGACAATCCTGTGAATCAAAGAGGCCCTGAACGAAGCGCCAAATAGGCCTCTGGTCACCCGAAACCGCGCGAGACTAATGTTTTGGTGGTAGGAAATTACTGTCCTGACTCTGGCCCGTGTAGCCTATCGGCCCGATGTCCAAAGGTCTAAACCGGGGTACGTTTGTAACTTCACCAAGACGCCAGAGAAGCATTCATACGCCGTGGGCGCCTACCCATGCGCTCAGCCGAAATCTATCCCGCCCACATTTGGGACACCTGACATGACTGTCCTACCCCCAACCCGCAATATGTCCGAAATTTTAGATGGGGGAAAGTTTGTAACTTTCCCCAAATTTCAAACAAGCGCCTCTCAAACCGAAACATTGTTCCCCCTTAGTTCCCCGCCTCCCTCCGTTTCCCCATTCATACTCCGTGGGCGCGAAAACGCCCTCTCCACCAGTCGCGAAACCCCAGCCTCCTTCGTCCTCCACCCCATAGCGGCCAATCCACCGCCGCCCTCCTCCATCACGCCGGAGCCGGTACCCCGACGTCGTCGTCCAACGCAACCGCAACCGCAACGCCCTCAAGGACTTAGCAGCTGAAGCCGAGGCAGAGCTGCCTCCACGACGCTGACTCCGATGTGCGCCGTACCAGAACCACTCCGACCACGCCGTCCTGCGCCTCACTGTTGCGGCTCCACTGTCACAACCGTCCACCGCACCGGAGCTGTTCCCGCTACGCCGTCGTTCGCCGCCTCGGATCTGCTTCCCCGCCGCCGATAGACGGCCACCGCACCACACTCAACAACTTGGCCATGGGTTCGGCCAAGGCTGCACCGTCCTCCACAACTTCTGGTTTCCGGCGAACAATAAGAAGATCGTCAGAAAAACAGAAGGAGGACACAACACTGCCAGCAGAAAGAGGTACTCCTCTTCCCTTATTCATGCAAATCTTACGTCTCCGCTCACACTGTATTCATCCCACGAAAGAAACTAGTTGAGCGCTTCTTACTGCATCTTCTTTGTGATACTAAATGCATAAGGTTTCCTCCCTTTTACTATTTCACCTTTGCTAGAGGTCAGTAGCCCGCCTGGATTTCAATTCAGGGTCAGTCAAACCGCAATTAAAAGAAGCAGCACCCGCTTAGGCGCGTGGAGCACCTAGTCCGTCTGTTCCCCGGGGAAGCGGCGCATCGGTGTCTATCATAGGGGTGTGGGGCGCAGGAGCTGCTTGCGCCCGATGTGGAGGTCGGCGGGGCTTGAATGGATGGCCGGGGGGCGGTGCCAAGCACCGCGCTGCGGTGAGATCGAGGGGAGAGCGCAGGCAGGGGAGGAATACTGGGCCGGTGGTCGCTGGCGTTTCGAGGAAGATCGTCAACACTGACTCGCTGGAGGTAGATGAAGGCGATCTGCCCGTTCTTTGTACATCGGACGGTGCAGAAAAAATGGACTGACCTATTTGCTTTCAGTCGACTGTTATTTTCATAGAATCCTGTAGTAATTTAGTGTGCCATGCATGTTGTGGAGCTATCATATGTCTCCCGTCATTTATTTCTCACCGACCTGCTATCTGCTACCTTTACACTGTACTAATTGTGCACACACTTCACCCATACTCACACTATTGTTTTTTATGCATGGGTATTTCAGACTCTAAGGCAGTGTTGATGAATGCAGAAAAGAAAAGACAGAAGTCGCTCCAGTGTAATTCGAAGATAAGCACTAAGCGTTCCAGCGCTCTAACGGGTGCAGTGTCAGCAGTTGGAGACAGTAAACTTAGCTCTGCAGTTGATGATCTCAATTGCCACACACAACCATCCCAGGTGCTTGCTTTAACTTCGCACTGTCAAATGTGGTTGCATGTTGCATATGGTGTCTAGCTTGTATTGCTTCCAATTTGGTTAAATTGCATCTACTTACTTTACACATTATACCTTTGATAATGACAAGCCTTCCTGTTTTTGATACATACTACATATGTCTATTAACCATGTTCGTACATCAAACTAATGCTCTTTTGTATCCCTCGTCAATCACTTATGATGAGACAGTCACCTGGGTGGGTTTCCGTGAGACGCCATACTCGTTAAAAGAGTGCAGCGTCATCCTCCCCACATGATTCTCAAGAAACAGCAAGGCTAAATGAAGATAATCAATGTAGCTCTCTAGTTGATCACTGCAATTCCCCCACACCACCATCGCAGGTGCTTGCTCTTACTTGGTAGTGTGATATGTAGTGTTCGTCTTACATGAAAGTAGTGTTCATCAGTATCATGCATCAATGAGTTCTGAAGAGCAAATTTTATTCCTTTGTCTTGTGGGTTTGACTTGACAAGGCAAAATCAAGAAAGAGGAAGGAAAATAGTAAGGAAGGCGATGATGGTGATCCTCTGCAGCAACGTAAACAGAGCATCTGTACTGATTCTCCTTGTACTGATAGTGCATTACAAGGTCCAAGTCTCCGCTCCCCTACTCCACCATCCAAGGTGCTTGCTCTAACTTGGCAGTGTGATATCTGGTTGCATGTTGCATATAGTGTCTCGCTCGTATTGCTCCTAATTAGTGTAAACTGCATCTGCTTAGCTTACACATGATACATGTGAATATGACACGCTTTCCTGTTTTTGGTACATACTATATCTTATGATAAGGCACTTTTCTTGTGTATCCCTCATCAATGCTCCTAATTTGTTAAATTGCATCTCCTTAGCTTACACATTGTACATGTGAATATGACACGCCTTCCTGTTTTTGGTACATACTACATCTGCCTATCACACCATGTTCTTACATCAAACTACTGTTCTTGTGTATCCTGCGTCTATCGCTTATGATGAGACAGTCACACGCGTGGGTTAATATGAGACGCAATACTCTTATAAAGAATGCAATTTCATCCTCTCCACATGATTCTCAAGAAACAGCAAGCCTAAATGAAGATATTGAACGTAGCTCTGTACC
This sequence comes from Triticum urartu, assembly GCF_003073215.2. Classification (NCBI taxonomy): domain Eukaryota; kingdom Viridiplantae; phylum Streptophyta; class Magnoliopsida; order Poales; family Poaceae; genus Triticum; species Triticum urartu. The sequence goes on from NC_053025.1 coordinate 75,041,950, forward strand.
TGAAGACCGCACTTCCCCTACACCACCATCACAGGTGCTTGCTCTAACTTCGCAGTGTGATATGTGGTTGCATGTTGCATACGGTGTCTAGCTTGTAATGCTTCTAATTAGGGTAAATTGCATCTGCTTAGTTTACACACTATACCTGTGAATATGACATGCCTTCCTATTTTTGGTACATACTACATCTATGTGTTAACCTTGTTCTTACATGAAACTACCTCTCTTATGTATCCTGCATCAATCACTTACGATGAGTCACCTTTATTCGTTGCATATTGCATATTATTTCTAGCCTATTGCCATGTATTGCTTCTAATTTGGTCAAATACATTTGTTAGGGCACCCTTTTAATTTGGCAGAGTGATATTGGTTTCATCTTTCATATGGTTTCTAGCTTGCATCGATTCTAACAAGTTCAAGCACCTTGTGCTTAGTTTACACTTTATACATCATACATGTCAATATGTCACGCCGTCCTGTTTTTCATATATATTCCATCATCCTATCATGTGGCTGCCTTACATGAAAGTAGTGTTCGTCAGTATCATGCATCAATGAGTTCTGAAGAGCAAATTTTATTCTTTTTTCTTGTGGGTTTGACTTGACAAGGCAAAATCAAGAAAGAGGAAGGAAAAGAGTAAGGAAGGCGATGATGGTGGTCCTCTGCAGTAACGTAAATGGAGCATCTGTACCGATTCTCCTTGTACTGATAGTGCATTACAAGGTCCAAGTCTCCGCTCCCCTACTCCACCATCCAAGGTGCTTGCTCTAACTTGGCAGTGTGATACCTGGTTGCATGTTGCATATGGTGTCTAGCTCGTATTGCTCCTAATTAGTGTAAATTGCATCTGCTTAGCTTACACATGATACATGTGAATATGACACGCTTTCCTGTTTTTGGTACATACTATATCTGTCTATCACACCATGTTCTTACATGAAACTACTCTTCTTGTGTATCCTGCATCAGTCACTTACGATGGGACACCTTTAAGTTGGCAGTGTGATATTGGTTTGCGTCTTGAATATGATTTCTAGCATGTATTGCTTCTAGTTTGATGAACGCCACCTATGACGAGACAGTTTTAACATGGCAGAGTGATATTAATTGCACCTTCCATATGGTGTCTTGCAGTGTTTCTAATTTGTTGAAGTGCCTTCTGCTTAGTTACCACATCATAGGTGTGAATATGTCAAGCCGTCCATTTTTTCGTACATATTCCATCCTCGTATCATGACTTTGCCTTTCATCAGAGTAGTGTTCGTCAGTATCATGCATGAATGAGTTCTGAAGAGCGAATGATATTCCTTTTTCTTGTCGGTATGACCTCACAATGCAAAATCAATAAAGCTGAAGGAAATTGGCAAGGCATTGGATGATGGTGGTCCTTCCGAGCAACTGAAACGGGGGTTCTCTACAGATTCTACTCCGCCATCCTCCCAACAAGATTCGTAAGAAAACACAAGGCTGGACAGTCAACGTAGCTGTGTAGATGATGAGCACATCTCCCCTACTCCACCATCACAGGTGCTTGCTCTAACTTGGCACTATTATATGTGGTTGCATGTTGCGTATGATGTCTAGCTTGTATTGCTTCTAACTTTGTTGAATTGCATCTGCTTACTTTACACATAATGCCTGTGAATATGACATGTGTTCCTGTTTCTACATCAAACTACTATTCTTGCATATCCCGCATCAGTCACTTATGATAAGGCACCTTTAAGTCGCCACTGTGATATTGGTTGTGTCTTGCATATGATTTCTAGCATGTACTGCTTCTAATTTGTTGAAACGCCATACAGTTTGAACTTGGCAGAGTGATATTGGTTGCATCTTTCATATGGTGTCTAGCTTGTAGTGCTTCTAATTTGTTGAAATGCCTTCTGCTTAGTTACCACATCATAGGTGTGAATATGTCACGCCATCCTGTTTTTCATACATATTCCATCCTCGCATCATGTGTTTGCCTTTCATCCGAGTAGTGTTCATCAGTATCATGCATGAATGAGTTCTGAAGAGCGAATTTTATTCCTTTTTCTTATCGGTTTGACTTCACAATGCAAAATCATTACAGCTGAAGGAAATTAGTCCGGCAGTGGATGATGGTGGTCCTTCGGAGAAACTCAAACAGGGGGTCTCTACAGATTCTACTCCGCCATCCTCCCAACAAGATTCGTAAGAAAACACAAGGCTGGACAGTCAACGTAGCTGTGTAGATGATGAGCACATCTCCCCTACTCCACCATCACAGGTGCTTGCTCTAACTTGACACTATTATATGTGGTTGCATGTTGCGTATGATGTCTAGCTTGTATTGCTTCTAACTTGAATTGCATCTACTTACTTTACACATAATGCCTATGAATATGACACATGTTCCTGTTTCTAGAACATACGTGTACATGATGAGCACATCTCCCCTACTCCACCATCACAGGTGCTTGCTCTTACTTGGAACTGTTATACGTGGTTGCGTTTTCTGTATGATGTCTAGTTTGTATTGCTTCTAATTATGTTGAATTGCATCTGCGTAGCTTACAACTTATACCTGCAACGATCACTTACCCATAAGACACATTTAACTTGGGACTGTGATGTAGGTTGCATCTTGCATTGTCTTCTAGCTTGTACTGCTTCTAATTTCTTGAAATGGCTCTTACGACGAGACACTTTTTACCTGATAGAGTGATATTGGTTGCATGTTCATATGGTGCCTAGCTTTCATTTCTTCTTTTTTTTTGAAATGCCTTCCGCTTACTGTTTTTTCATACATATTCCATCCTCCTATCGTACGTGTGAATATGAAACGTTGTCTTTTTTGTATATATTCCATCCTCCTATCCTGTGCTTGCCTTACATCAAAGTAGTGTTCGTCTGTATCATGCATCAACTAGTTATGTAGAGCTAATTTTATTCATCTTCTTGTGGTTTTGACTTCATAAGGCAATATCGGAAAATAGGAAGGAAAAGAGTAAGTTAGGGGATGTTGGTGGTCCTCCGCACCGACGCAAACAGAGACTCTCTAGATTTGCCACTGCTACTGCTAATGAAGTTGAAGTCCCAAGTCTACATGATGAGTTCATCTCCCGTACTCCACCATCGCAGGTGCTTGCTCTAAGTTGACAGTGTGATAATTGGTTTCATGTTGCATATGTTGTCTAGTATGTATTTCTTCTATTTTGATTAAATTGCACCTGCTGAGTTTATACGTTATACATGTGCATATGACATGGCTTTCTATGTCTAGAATACACTGCATCTATCTATCATACCATGTTCTTACATCAAAGTACTACTGTTGTGTATCCTGCATCAGTCACTCATGATTGGACGCTTCTAACATGGCAGTTTGATAGTGGTTGCATCTTGCATTGATTTCTATGTTGTACTGCTTCTAATTTTTCGAATTGCCACTTATGACAAGACACTTTTAACTTGGCAAAGTAGTATTGGTTGCATCTTTCATATGGTGTCTAGCTTGCATTACTTCTATTTTCTTGAAAATCCTTCTGCTTAGTTTGCACATCGTAGCTGTGAATATGTCATGCCGTCCTGTTTTTCTTACATATTCCATCCTCATACGGTTGTCTTTCATCAAAGTATTGCTTGTCTGTATCATGCATCAATGAGTTTTGAAGAGTGATTTTATTCTTTTGTGTTGTGGGTACAGCTTGACATGGCAAAGTCAAAAAAGAGCAAGGAAAATAATATAGTAGGGAGTGCTATTACTCGTCGGGTGAAATGGAAAAGGTTCTGCCGTCGAGATTCTACTGGTACTTATAGTGCAGTAGAAGGTCCAAGTCCACCGGATAAATCTACAAACACAGTATCACCTGCTCCACCAGCTGCAGAATCCGCTTCAACTGTACCAGCATCTCAACCAGTTACTCGTTCGTTTGCTCCGGAACTGGCTAGTTCCCAAGCTGCCTTCACACCTAACACTACTTCCGAAGCACTACTGACACAACAGGACTTGGCAAGATCAGATGAACCTCATGAGCATCAACACCAAGACGGTACCTGACCGAGTCAAGTTGCAGTTGCATGCTCCTTTATATGTACTCTCACAGTTTGATGTACACTAACACTTTCCATATTCGTTGTTGAACTAGCACCACGGCGCAAGCGGAAACAGACATCAGGGATAATGCTTGACAGATTAACAAAATCTAAAGGAGGAAGAATGGAGATCCATTTTGAGGCAGGTTTAAAAAGGCCACGTGATGCTACAGAGTCAGCCAAGTTAGTATCAGAGGCAGCCGTTACCGTTAGGTGTCATGCACGTATCCTCCCAACGTGGATCCAGTACAGGAATGAGAAAGACAATACCCAGTTTAACACCTTCCTTGACCATTTATCCGTAAGTAATGTTATTCATCGCAATTAGTAATATTGTCTTGCTCTGTCCCATACTTTCTAGCTTCCTCCTAATAAGACTTACATTCTTTTTTCAACAGATGAGGTTCAAGTTGGATCCGAAAGATGATGCAACTAGACAAGCATGCACTCATGTTTTTCAGTCTGCTCTGCGACAGTATCGATACCACCTTAGAAAATCTCACTTTGAAGGCAAGGCTAACAATGAAATATCCCAAACATCTCCAGTGGAATATATTACAGATGAAGACTGGACAGCCCTCGTTAAACACTGGTCTGATCCAAAGTATCAGGTAGGCTATATGTATTTAATCAGACCACATATTGAACTTGTATTTATGTATGTGCCTTACAAGTGTATCTTCTTCTAGGCTAACTGTTTGAAGAACAAAACCAACCGTTCTAAAGTGAAATTCCAACAGACCACAGGATCTCGTAGCTATATTGCACACTGCGAGGCTCTTGTAAATAGCTGCTACTTCCTTCATTTTGTGTGCCATATTATCGTATCTATATTGACTTGTTCCAAATACAGAGGAAATCCCGTGCGGACCAAAAAGAACCTGAACCGAATGTAGTGCAAATCTTCAAGGATTGCCACACCAGCAAGATGAAGGGAATGAGCACACCAGTTCAAGCCGCTGTTGTAAGTCCTTACTCCTCCTGCCTTGAACTGATTGGTACTGTGATGTGTTCATTTAACTACTTGGTTTGCAGCCAATGTCAGTTACTCTGTTCACTTTTATTCACAGTTGTCTTAATGTATCATTTCACCTTACATGGTTTAAAAGAGATGAAGGATATTCTTTTGGTCTTGATCTGTAATCTAGTTGTTATGTTCACGTGCGCACACAATGATAAAATAGCTTGTTTGTTTTATATCTTTTTGCCCATGATATGAATGATGCCATACTATGTTCATCCTACTTTAAACCATGTCTCTTTATCCTTAGATGTCAATGAATGTGAGGAAATAGACAATACAGTAGGCATGCTACATGGACATATGTTCCGAAAGTGATTTTATTATGTAGTTGGCACTACAATACATGCTAATGTATTACAGTAGTTCACCAAAATAAGTTATGTATAAACATTTAACCTACTTTGTTTGTTTTTATCTCATTAGTAACTTATCTGGTACACTAATCTACAAGTTCAAACTTTCAGGAAGCTATGGAACAAATGATTGAACAGCCACAACCACCTGAAGGTGACGAGGCTACTACAGGCACAATGTCACCTCTTGCTGCAGTGCGTCAGTATCTCTCCACTAACAGTGCAAAAAGCACCTTCCTGCGTAATTCTGGGTTGGTTGTCAAGGTAACCTCGTCCAAATCGCCTACTGAACAAAATCTTCCTGCTAGACAGAGTGATATATCTATGCTCCAGACACAAGTCCAATCCCTAGTGGACGTTGTTTCGGAAACAAGAATAGTGGTTGAGAAATGTCGTCAAGATATGAATGGTTTTGAAACCAGACTATCAGACATTCGCTTCGTTGTTCAAGAGCAATGGCGGAAAAAAGGTGGAAATCGTGCTGCTCCATCAGATTCTACAGCCTGAAACATTAGCACTCGGGTCAAATGATCGCTGCTTCTATACATCTGATGGTGCTTTTATCTGGAAGGACTGTAAACTTTATGCCAACAGGCCTTTTGTTGTATGGTTGGAATTTATTTTGTTGTGATACAACATTTATGATGCTGCCTCAGGCTGCAGTAATTATGACGCTATTTTTGTATAGTGTAGGTTTATCTTAGTAATGTATTCGGCCTAAAGCTTCGTAGGAGCCAAACATGCCAACATTCGTCGGGCCCATTCCAATTGGGCTAAAAACGATTATGGGTCGAAATTGGCATGTAGCCCACTAAAAATATCTGGGCCTAAATTAGCATAAGCTTTCATATTTTTCTGGTAGGCCTGTGCCCAAAGTGGGCCTTTCACAGGCCAAAACATAATTTGGGCCCTCATTAAAAATAGGTTGTTTACAGGTGTAAATATCTCGAGCCCATAAAATACATGGGCCTTTAATAGACCGAAAGTGAGATTGGGCCCTGATTGTGCCAAATAACCCACTGGACTTTAACAGGCCGAAATTCGGACGGGGCCGAAATGCGCCGACCTAATACACGGGCCTTTAACAGGCCGGAACTTCGGTCGGGCTAGATTATCGTCATTTTTATATGGGTTGTTAATGGGCCCGATATGACGTTGGGCCACATATGGCCCATGGTTTAGGTCCGGCGTTAACAGGCCGAAAATGACAACAGGCCGAAAGTGGCCCAAAGCTATAGTGGGCCTCTAACAGGCCGAATGTCAGACATGGCCGAATATGACCCAAATCCTTCACGGTCATTTATGGGCCGAAAGTTTTGATGGCCTGTAAATGGGCCCAAATGAAGCCAGACCTTTAACAGGCCGGAAATACACCGGGCCGTAATTCGGCCCAATTACTTAGCGGACTATTAATGGGCCAGAAGTGACCATGGGCCGCGTTGATGACAAGTTTAGGACAGGCCGTTGACGGGCCGATTTGATAGAGAATGTTGGGCCTTTAGCTGGGCCGACCCATTATGGTCGGCAGAATCTAGTGGGCCTTTAGCTGGGCTGGCCCATTGTGGTCCGCAAAATCTTGTGGGCCTTTAGCTGGGCCGACCCATTATGGTCTGCAAAATCATGTGGGCCTTTAGCTGGGCCGGCCCATTATGGTCCGCTAAATTTTGTGGGCCTTTAGCTGTGCCGGCCCATTATGGTCCGCTAAATCTTATGGGCCTTTGGTTGGGCCGGCCCATTTAATCTTTATGGGCAACTTTTGGGCCGGTCCGCGTGTCAACATATCATAGGCCCATCTCAACCATTGGATGAGTGACACCTGTGCCAACACGAAGCTGACGCGTGGATCCGTCAGCCAATGAGAATTTTATACGTGGAAAATCGGCATTGGTCGTGGCTGTTAACGGGTTATCGGATCCAAAATCCGACCCGATAGCTTAACGGCGTTCCGTTACAGTGGATGCCACGTGTCGGTCACCCTTGACGAAAGCACTTCTGTGACGCATGATTTATCGTCATGGAAGTGGACACTTTCGTGATGATAATTTTGGCAATGTCATGGAACACTTCTACGATAGCACAGGTATGACTATCTTGATTTTGTCATAAATTTGTCATCGATGTACATGCATGACAGAAAACGCGACCTACTGTGACAAACATGTATCATCACAGAAGTGTATTTTTTGTAGTGATGGTATTTTTAATGCATAATTATGTACGCGTGGCACGAATTTCGCCATTTGGCTAGGGCCAGGGTGGGGGCCGCATTGCTATGCGAGCTCGGGACGTGCCAGGCGGTCCAGTTGTTGATTACTCCGGGCGCGCTTGAAGTTGTCTGGGTCCTTAATCGCCGAACTAGTGGATTGCCTTAAGAGGCTGCTTTGCACTTCTGCTGTGATGGCCGCAGTGTGCTCCTCCGTGCGGAGAGAGCGCTCTGTGTTTCCATTGACTGTGATGACCCCCCGAGTGAAGGAAATATGCCCTAGAGGCAATAATAAAGTTATTATTTATTTCCTTATATCATGATAAATGTTTATTATTCATGCTAGAATTGTATTAACCGGAAACATAATACATGTGTGAATACATAGACAAACAGAGTGTCACTAGTATGCCTCTACTTGACTAGCTCGTTGATCGAAGATGGTTATGTTTCCTAGCCATAGACATGAGTTTACATTTGATTAACGGGATCACATCATTAGGAGAATGATGTGATTGACTTGACCCATTCCATAAGCTTAGCACTTGATTGTTTAGTTTGTTGCTATTGCTTTCTTCATAACTTATACATGTTCCTATGACTATGAAATTATGCAACTTCCGTTTACCGGAGGAACACTTTGTGTGCTACCAAACATCACAACGTAACTAGGTGATTATAAAGGTGCTCTACAAGTGTCTCCGAAGGTACTTGTTGGGTTGGCGTATTTCAAGATTAGGATTTGTCACTCTGACTGTCAGAGAGGTATCTCTGGGCCCTCTCGGTAATGCACATCACTTAAGCCTTGCAAGCATTGCAACTAATGAGTTACTTGCAGGATGATGTATTACGGAACGAGTAAAGAGACTTGCCGGTAACGAGATTGAACTAGGTATTGAGAGACCCACGATCGAATCTCGGGTAAGTAATATACCGAAGACAAAGGGAACAACGTATGTTGTTATGCGGTCTGACCGATAAAGATCTTCGTAGAAAATGTAGGAGCCAATATGAGCATCCAGGTTCCACTATTGTTTATTGACCAGAGACATGTCTCGGTCATGTCTACATTGTTCTCGAACCCGTAGGGTCCGCATGCTTAACGTTACGATGATAGTTTCATTATGAGTTTATATATTTTGATGTACCGAAGGTTGTTTGGAGTCCCGGATATGATCACAGACATGATGAGGAGTCTCGAAATGGTCGAGACATGAAGATTGATATATTGGAAGCCTATGTTTGGACATCGGAAGTGTTCCGGGTGAAATCAGCATTTTACAGAAGTACCGGGAGGTTACCGGAACCCCCCGTAACCTAATGGGCCTTAATGGGCCTAGTGGGGGAAGTGGAGAGGAGGCCAAGGGGCAGCCGCGCACCCTTCCCCCTCCCAGTCCGAATTGGACAAGGAGGGGGGTCGGCGCCCCCCCCCCTTTCCTTTTCCCTCTCTCTCCTTCCCCCCAAGTCCTAATCCAACATGGAAAGGGGGGAGTCCTACTCCCAGGAGGAGTAGGACTCCTCCTGGCGCGCCCCTTGCCTGGCCACACCTCCTCCCCCTTGCTCCTTTATATACAGGGGCAGGGGGGCACCCCAGACACAATAGTTGATCATTGATCTCTTAGCCGTGTGCGGTGCCCCCCTCCACCATAGTCCTCGATAATATTGTAGTGGTGCTTAGGCGAAGCCCTGCGACAGTGGAACATCAAGATCATCACCACGCCGTCGTGCTGACGGAACTCTTCCCCGACATTCTGCTGGATCGGAGTCCGGGGATCGTCATCGAGCTAAACGTGTGCTAAAACTCGGAGGTGCCGTAGTTTCGGTGCTTGATCGGTCGGGCCGTGAAGACGTACGACTACATCAACCGCGTTGTGCTAACGCTTCCGCTTTCGGTCTACGAGGGTACATGGACAACACTCTCCCCTCTCATTGCTATGCATCACCATGATCTTGCATGTGCGTAGGAAATTTTTTGAAATTACTACGTTCCCCAACAGTGGCATCCGAGCCTAGGTTTTATGCGTTGATGTTGTGCACGAGTAGAACACAAGTGAGTTGTGGGCGATATAAGTCATACTGCTTACCAGCATGTCATACTTTGGTTCGGCGGTATTGTTGGATGAAGCGGCCCGGACCGACATTACGTGTACGCTTACGCGAGACTGGTTCTACCGACGTGCTTTGCACACAGGTGGCTGGCGGGTGTCAGTTTCTCCAACTTTAGTTGAACCAAGTGTGGCTACGCCCGGTCCTTGCGAAGGTTAAAACGGCACCAACTTGACAAACTATCATTGTGGTTTTGATGCGTAGGTAAGAACGGTTCTTGCTTAAGCCCGTAGCAGCCACGTAAAACTTGCAACAACAAAGTAGAGGACGTCTAACTTGTTTTGCAGGGCATGTTGTGATGTGATATGGTCAAGACATGATGCTAAATTTTATTGTATGAGATGATCATGTTTTGTAACCGAGTTATCGGCAACTGGCAGGAGCCATATGGTTGTCGCTTTATTGTATGCAATGCAATTGCGCTGTAATGCTTTACTTTATCACTAAGCAGTAGCGATAGTCGTGGAAGCATAAGATTGGCGAGACGACAACGATGATACGATGGTGATCAAGGTGTCGCGCCGGTGACAATGGTGATCATGACGGTGCTTCGGAGATGGAGATCACAAGCACAAGATGATGATGGCCATATCATATCACTTATATTGATTGCATGTGATGTTTATCTTTTATGCATCTTATCTTGCTTTGATTGACGGTAGCATTATAAGATGATCTCTCACTAAATTTCAAGATAAAAGTGTTCTCCCTGAGTATGCACCGTTGCCAAAGTTCGTCGTGCCCAGACACCACGTGATGATCGGGTGTGATAAGCTCTACGTCCATCTACAACGGGTGCAAGCCAGTTTTGCACACGCAGAATACTCAGGTTAAACTTGACGAGCCTAGCATATGCACATATGGCCTCGGAACACTGAGACCGAAAGGTCGAGCGTGAATCATATAGTAGATATGATCAACATACTGATGTTCACCATTGAAAGCTACTCCATTTCACGTGATGGTCGGTTATGGTTTAGTTGATTTGGATCACGTGATCACTTAGAATATTAGAGGGATGTCTTTCTAAGTGGGAGTTCTTAAGTAATATGATTAATTGAACTTAAATTTATCATGAACTTAGTACCTGATAGTATCTTGCTTGTCTATGTTTGATTGTAGATAGATGGCCCGTGTTGTTGTTCCGTTGAATTTTAATGCGTTCCTTGAGAAAGCAAAGTTGAAAGATGATGGTAGCAATTACACGAACTGGGTCCGTAACTTGAGGATTATCCTCATTGCTGCACAGAAGAATTACGTCCTGGAAGCACCACTAGGTGCCAGGCCTACTGCTGGAGCAACACCAGATGTTATGAACGTCTGGCACAGCAAAGCTGATGACTACTCGATAGTTCAGTGTGCCATGCTTTACGGCTTAGAATCGGGACTTCAACGACGTTTTGAACGCCATGGAGCATATGAGATGTTCCAGGAGTTGAAGTTAATATTTCAAGAAAATGTTCGGATTGAGAGATATGAAGTCTCCAATAAATTCTATAGCTGCAAGATGGAGGAGAATAGTTTTGTCAGTGAACATATACTCAAAATGTCTGGGTATCATAATCACTTGACTCAACTGGGAGTTAATCTTCATGTTGATAGTGTCATTGACAGAGTTCTTCAATCACTGCCACCAAGCTACAAGAGCTTCATGATGAACTATAACATGCAAGGGATGGATAAGACAATTCCCGAGCTCTTCGCAACGCTAAAGGCTGCGGAGGTAGAAATCAAGAAGGAGCATCAAGTGTTGATGGTCAACAAGACCGCCAGTTTCAAGAAAAAGGGGAAAGGGAAGAAGAAGGGGAACTTCAAGAAGAACAGTAAGCAAGTTACTGCTCAGGAGAAGAAACCCAAATCTGGACCTAAGCCTGAAACTAAGTGCTTCTACTGCAAGCAGACTGGACACTGGAAGCGGAACTGCCCCAAGTATTTGGCGGATAAGAAGGATGGCAAGGTGAACAAAGGTATATGTGATATACATGTTATTGATGTGTACCTTACTAGAGCTCGCAGTAGCACCTGGGTATTTGATACTGGTTCTGTTGCTAACATTTGCAACTCGAAACAGGGACTACGGATTAAGAGAACACTGGCAAAGGATGAGGTGACAATGCGCGTGGGAAATGGTTCCAAAGTCGATGTGATCACGGTCGACACACTACCTCTAGATCTACCTTCGGGATTAGTTTTAGACCTAAATAATTGTTATTTGGTGCCAGCGTTGAGCATGAACATTATATCTGGATCTTGTTTGATGCGAGACGGTTATTCATTTAAATCGGAGAATAATGGTTGTTCTATTTATATGAGTAATATCTTTTATGGTCATGCACCCTTGAAGAGTGGTCTATTTTTGATGAATCTCGATAGTAGTGATACACATATTCATAATGTTGAAGCCAAAAGATGCAGAGTTGATAATGATAGTGCAACTTATTTGTGGCACTATCGTTTAGGTCATATCGGTGTAAAGCGCATGAAGAAACTCCATACTGATGGACTTTTGGAATCACTTGATTATGAATCACTTGGTACTTGCAAACCATGCCTCATGGGCAAGATGACCAAAACGCCATTCTCCGGTACTATGGAGAGAGCAACGGATTTATTGGAAATCATACATACAGATGTATGTGGTCCGATGAATATTGAGGCTCGTGGCGGATATCGTTATTTTCTCACCTTCACAGATGACTTAAGCAGATATGGGTATATCTACTTAATGAAACATAAGTCTGAAACATTTGAAAAGTTCAAAGAATTTCAGAGTGAAGTTGAAAATCATCGTAACAAGAAAATAAAGTTTCTACGATCTGATCATGGAGGAGAATATTTGAGTTACGAGTATGGTCTACATTTGAAACAATGCGGAATAGTTTCGCAACTCACGCCACCCGGAACACCATAGCGTAATGGTGTGTCTGAACGTCGTAATCGTACTTTACTAGATATGGTGTGATCTATGATGTCTCTTACAGATTTACCGCTATCATTTTGGGGTTATGCTTTAGAGACGGCTGCATTCACGTTAAATAGGGCACCATCGAAATCCGTTGAGACGACGCCTTACGAACTGTGGTTTGGCAAGAAACCAAAGTTGTCATTTCTGAAAGTTTGGGGCTGCGATGCTTATGTGAAAAAGCTTCAACCTGATAAGCTCAAACCCAAATCGGAGAAATGTGTCTTCATAGGATACCCAAAGGAAACTGTTGGGTACACCTTCTATCATAGATACGAAGGCAAGACTTTCGTTGCTAAGAATGGATCCTTTCTAGAGAAGGAGTTTCTCTCGAAAGAAGTGAGTGGGAGGAAAGTAGAACTTGATGAGGTAACTGTACCTGCTCCCTTGTTGGAAAGTAGTACATCACAGAAACCGGTTTCTGTGACACCTACACCAATTAGTAAGGAAGCTAATGATAATGATCATGAAACTTCAGATCAAGTTACTACCGAACCTCGTAGATCAACCAGAATAAGATCCGCACCAGAGTGGTACGGTAATCCTGTTCTGGAAGTCATGCTACTAGATCATGATGAACCTACGAACTATGAAGAAGCGATGGTGAGCCCAGATTCCGCAAAATGGCTAGAAGCCATGAAATCTGAGATGGATCCATGTATGAGAACAAAGTATGGACTTTGGTTGACTTGCCCGTTGATCGGCAAGCAATTGAGAATAAATGGATCTTCAAGAAGAAGACTGACATTGACGGTAATGTTACTGTCTACAAAGCTCGACTTGTTGTAAAAGGTTTTCGATAAGTTCAAGGGATTGACTACGATGAGACCTTCTCACCCGTAGTGATGCTTAAGTCCGTCCGAATCATGTTAGCAATTGTCGCATATTATGATTATGAAATTTGGCAAATGCATGTTAAAACTGCATTCCTGAATGGATTTCTGGAAGAAGAGTTGTATATGATGCATCCAGAAGGTTTTGTCGATCCAAAGGGAGCTAACAAAGTGTGCAAGCTCCAGCTATCCATTTATGGACTTGTGCAAGCCTCTCGGAGTTGGAATAAACGCTTTGATAGTGTGATCAAAGCATTTGGTTTTGTACAGACTTTGGAGAAGCCTGTATTTACAAGAAAGTGAGTGGGAGCTCTGTAGCATTTCTGATATTATATGTGGATGGCATATTATTGATTGGAAATGATATAGAAAATCTGGATAGCATAAAGGGATATTTGAATAAGAGTTTTTCAATGAAAGACCTCGGTGAAGCTGCTTACATATTGGGCACTAAGATCTATAGAGATAGATCAAGACGCTTAATTGGACTTTCACAAAGCACATACCTTGACAAAGTTTTGAAGAAGTTCAAAATGGATCAGGCAAAGAAAGGGTTCTTGCCTGTGTTACAAGGTGTGAAGTTGAGTAAGACTCAATGTCCGACCACCGCAGAAGATAGAGAAAAAATGAAAGATGTTTCCTATGCTTCAGCCATAGGCTCTATCATGTATGCAATGTTGTGTACCATACCTGATGTGTGCCTTGCTATAAGTCTAGCAGGGAGGTACTAAAGTAATCCTGGAGTGGATCACTGGACAGCGGTCAAGAACATCCTAAAGTACCTAAAAAGGACTAAGGATATGTTTCTCGTATATGGAGGTGACAAAGAGCTCATCGTAAATGGTTACGTTGATGCAAGCTTTGACACTGATCCGGACGATTCTAAATGGCAAACCGGATACGTGTTTATATTGAACGGTGGAGCTGTCAGTTGGTGCAGTTCTAAACAAAGCGTCGTGGCAGGATCTACATGTGAAGTGGAGTACATAGCTGCTTCGGAAGCAGCAAATGAAGGAGTCTGGATGAAGAAGTTCATATCCGATCTAGGTGTCATACCTAGTGCATCGGGTCCAATGAAAATCTTTTGTGACAATACTGGTGAAATTGCCTTGGCGAAGGAATCCGGATTTCACAAGAGAACCAAGCACATCAAGAGACGCTTCAATTCCATTCGGGATTTAGTCCAAGTGGGAGACATAGAAATTTGCAAGATACATACGGATTTGAATGTTGCAGACCCGCTGACTAAGCCTCTTCCACGAGCAAAACATGATCAGCACCAAGGCTCCATGGGTGTTAGAATCATTACTGTGTAATCTAGATTATTGACTCTAGTGCAAGTGGGAGACTAAAGGAAATATGCCCTAGAGGCAATAATAAAGTTATTATTTATTTCCTTATATCATGATAAATGTTTATTATTCATGCTAGAATTGTATTAACCGGAAACATAATACATATGTGAATACATAGACAAACAGAGTGTCACTAGTATGCCTCTACTTGACTAGCTCGCTGATCGAAAATGGTTATGTTTCCTAGCCATAGACATGAGTTGTCATTTGATTAACGGGATCACATCATTAGGAGAATGATGTGATTGACTTGACCCATTCCATAAGCTTAGCACTTGATCGTTTAGTTTGTTGCTATTGCTTTCTTCATAACTTATACATGTTCCTGTGACTATGAGATTATGCAACTCCCGTTTACTGGAGGAACACTTTGTGTGCTACCAAACGTCACAACGTAACTGGGTGATTATAAAGGTGCTCTACAGGTGTCTCCAAAGGTACTTGTTGGGTTGGCGTATTTCGAGATTAGGATTTGTCACTCCGACTATTGGAGAGGTATCTCTGGGCCCTCTCGATAATGCACATCACTTAAGCCTTGCAAGCATTGCAACTAATGAGTTAGTTGCGGGATGATGTATTACGGAATGAGTAAAGAGACTTGCCGGTAACGAGATTGAACTAGGTATTGAGATACCGACGATCGAATCTCGGGCAAGTAACATACCGAAGACAAAGGGAACAACGTATGTTGTTATGCGGTCTGACCAATAAAGATCTTCGTAGAAAATGTAGGAGACAATATGAGCATCTAGGTTCCGCTATTGGTTATTGACCAGAGACATGTCTCGGTCATGTCTACATTGTTCTCGAACCCGTAGGGTCCGCACGCTTAACGTTACGATGATAGTTTCATTATGAGTTTATATATTTTGATGTACCGAAGGTTGTTCGGAGTCCCGGATATGATCACGGACATGACGAGGAGTCTCGAAATGGTTGAGATATGAAGATTGATATATTGGAAGCCTATGTTTGGACATCGGACGTGTTCCGGGTGCAATCGGCATTTTACCGGAGTACCGGGAGGTTACCGGAACCCCCCGGTAACCTAATGGGCCTTAATGGGCCTAGTGGAGGAAGTGGAGAGGAGGCCAAGGGGCACCTGCGCACCCTTCCCCCCCCAGTCCAAATTGGACAAGGAGGGGGTCGGCGCCCCCCCCCCCTTTCCTTTTCCCTCTCTCTCCTTCCCCCCCCCAAGTCCTAGTCCAACATGGAAAGGGGGGAGTCCTACTCCCAGGAGGAGTAGGACTCCTCCTGGCGCGCCCCTTGCCTGGCCGCACCTCCTCCCCCTTGCTCCTTTATATACAGGGGCAGGGGGCACCCCAGACACAATAGTTGATCATTGATCTCTTAGCCGTGTGTGGTGCCCCCCTCCACCATAGTCCTCGATAATATTGTAGTGGTGCTTAGGCGAAGCCCTGCGACAGTAGAACATCATGATCGCCACCACACCGTCGTGCTGACGGAACTCTTCCCCGACATTCTGCTGGATTGGAGTCCGGGGATCGTCATCGAGGTGAACGTGTGCTAAAACTCGGAGGTGTCGTAGTTTCGGTACTTGATCGGTCGGGCCGTGAAGACGTACGACTACATCAACCGCGTTGTGCTAACGCTTCCGCTTTCGGTCTACGAGGGTACGTGGACAACACTCTCCCCTCTCGTTGCTATGCATCACCATGATCTTGCATGTGCGTAGGAAATTTTTTGAAATTACTACGTTCGCCAACACCGAGGTCCTGACATCTTCAGCTTGAGATATGCATAATGCGGTACCGCATTGAATCTTGCAAATGTGGTCCGCCCGAGCAGTGCATGGTAGCCACTGCAGAACGGGACTATGTCGAAGATTAATTCTTTGCTTTGGAAGTTATCCGAGATCCGAAGACCACTTCCAGTGTTACTGAGCCTGTGCAATGGGCGTCTACACCTGGTATGACGCCTTTAAAGGTCGTTTTAGTGGGTTTGATCCTTGAGGGGTCTATACCCATTTTGCACACTGTGTCCTGATAAAGCAGGTTCAGGCTGTTGCCGCCGTCCATTAGGACTCGAGTGAGGTGAAATCCGTCAATGATTGGGTCTAGGACCAGTGCAGCGAATCCGCCATGACGGATGCTAGTGGGTTGGTCCCTGCGATCGAAGGTGATCGGACAGGAGGACCATGGGTTGAACTTGGGGGCGACTCGCTCCAACGCATATACATCCCTAAGCGCGCGCTTCCGCTCCCTCTTAGGGATGTGGGTTGCGTATACCATGTTCACCGTCCGCACTTGTGGGGGGAACCTCTTCTGTCCTCCGGTGTTCGGCTGCCGGGGCTCCTCCTCGTCATCGCTATGTGACCCCTTATCTTTGTTTTCGGCATTTAACTTGCCGGTCTGCTTGAACAGCCAACAGTCCCTGTTGATGTGGTTGGCTGGCTTATCGGGGGTGCCGTGTATTTGACACGAGCGATCGAGTATACAGTCCAAACTGGACGGGCCCGGAGTGCTTCTTTTGAATGGTTTTTTCCGCTGACCGGGTTTAGAGCCTTTGAATCTGGCATTGACCGTCGTATCCTCGGTATTATCGTTGTTAATGCGATGCTTATGCTTGTTGCGACGTGACCTGCCATTGCCGTCCTTGGTATCTGAAGTACCATGGTTCTTTGATATGTTACTACTGCGAGCCAGCCAGCTGTCTTCTCCCGCGCAAAAGCGGGTCATGAGTGTCGTGAGGGCTGCCATAGATTTCGGCTTTTCCTGACCAAGGTGCTGGGCTAGCCACTCGTCGCGGATGTTGTGCTTGAAAGCTGCTAGGGCCTATGCATCCGAACAATCGACAATTTGATTTTTCTTTGTTAGGAACCGTGTCCAGAATTGCCTGGCCGATTCCCCTGGCTGCTGAATTATGTGGCTCAAGTCATCGGCATCTGGTGGTCGCACGTAAGTGCCCTGAAAGTTGTCGAGGAATGCGGCTTCCAGATCTTCCCAACAGCCAATGGACTCTGCTGGCAAGCTGTTGAGCCAATGCCGAGCTGGTCCTTTGAGTTTGAGTGGGAGGTATTTGATGGCGTGTAGGTCATCACCGCGGGCCATGTGAATGTGCAGGAGGAAATCCTCGATCCATACCGCAAGATCTGTTGTGCCGTCGTATGATTCTATATTTATGGGTTTGAAACCCTCTGGGATTTGATGATCCATTACTTCGTCTGTGAAGCATAAGGGGTGTGCAGCGCCTCTGTACTGGGCTATATCGCGACGCAGCTCGAATGAGTCTTGCCTGCTGTGTTCGGCCCGGCCGGACTTACTTTTAATGTATCCGGCGTGACGATTATTGTCTCGCATAGTGGCGCGCCCTCGTGATCCGTAGATCGATCTTGCATGTTTTGCTTTGTCCTCCAATATGTCTCGTAGGTCTGGCGTATTTCCCCATGCCTTTTTATTTGAATGACGTCGGGGTGCGGGCTGAGCTTTTGTGTAACACCCCGGATGTAACTTACCCAATATGTACTCCAACTCTTGCCGTTTCCGGCCTTAAGCTATTTTATTTTCTCAGGTTCGGGTTTTTGTCTCCGTGTGTTGTTCTCGTTGTCATGCATCTCATATCATGTCATCATGTGCATTGCATTTGCATACGTGTTCATCTCATGCATTCGAGCATTTTCCCCATTGTCCGTTTTGCATTCCGGTGCTTCGTTCTCCTCCGGTGGTCATTTCTACCTTTCTTTCTTGTGTGGGGATTAAACATTTCTGGATTGGACCGAGACTTGCCAAGCGGCCTTGGTTTACTACCGGTAGACCGCCTGTCAAGTTTCGTACCATTTGGACTTCGTTTGATACTCCAACGGTTAACCGAGGGACCGAAAAGGCCTCGTGTGTGTTGCAGCCGAACACCCCTCCAATTTGGTCCAAAACCCACCAAAACCTGCTCCATCATCTAGAGCGTTCAATCACGATCGCGTGGCCGAAAACCGCACCTCATTTGGACTCTCCTAGCTCCCTCTATGCCTATTTAAAGACACCCCCGAATTTCTCCTTCCCCTTCCTCCCGAAAACCCTAGATCCACTTCGTCCGCCGCCGCCGGACATTTTCGCCACCGACGGACGTGTCCATATCCACCCCGCCGCCACGTGTCGCCACGCCATTGGCCCGCGCCGCCGCGCCCACATCGCCGTCCTGCCCGCGCGCCGGCACGCCGGGGCCCAGGCGGGGCCCTCCCGGCCCGCGCGCCCGAGCCGCCGCACCATCGCGCCCCCGCCGCCGTCTTCCCCGCGCCCGGCCACCACTCCGCCGCCCGGCGCCAACTCAAGTGAGCTCCCTCGTTGCCGCGCCTCCGGCCGCCCCGCCGCGCAAGGCCGTGCCTCCGGCCGCCCCTCGTCGCCCGCGGCCACCTCCACCGCGCCCGGGGCCGGCGACCTTCTCCGGCGAGCCTCTCCTCCGCCTCCCCGTCGACCTCCGGCGAGCTTCATCTCCGTCGGTGAACAATAACTCCGGCGGGCTGCTTCGGAATCCATGCCAGATCCAGATCTGGAAATTGGGACGGTTGACTTTTACCCCGAAACCCTATCTTTTTGGCTATGTTCATCGCATCGTAACTTTGCATCTGTAGCTCCGTTTTGGGCATATAGCATATCAAAATGTTCATCTCAGAGAGTACATCATTTCATATCATTGCATCATTTTCATTTGAGTTCATCTTGATGCCCGAAATGCTGTTAGAAGAGTGCTACTTGAGATAATTGTCAGATCTGCTGCTCCATTTAGATATTTGTCATTTTTGCCATGATTATTGTGTGCATGATATGCCCATGAGCTCTACATATGTTTTGTTAAGGGTTTTGCCATCTTTCCAAAGGTGCAACCCATGTATTTTTGTGATGTGTGTGGTGACTAGCACAAGCTTGCAAAGTGAGGCACTTGGTAATGCTGATTTCAGGGACTTAGCATTTCCACTAAGTCCTTGAGCTGTTTATCTCATATGGCCATATGGTCATGTTGTTTCCTAGTGATCCGTGCCTCTTTTGAGGATGATCTGTAAGGATGTTTTGTTAATCTTGTAGTTCTCTATCCATCCATGTCTTTGTTTGCAATTATGGAGCACCCTAGCTTGAGTCAATCGAGCTCTACTTTTGTCATTTCGTGAATCTGGGCAGATTGTCTACTTGTTAGCGATTTTGCCGATGATGTTGTAGTTGATCCGTGCATGCTATGTTATTGTTCCTGCCATGTCTAGCTTGTGTTTTGTGTATTGATGGGTGTATACTTAGATTGTCATGACTTGCTCCGTAGTGGGTGCATCGAGCTCGTAAACATGCCTACTTGATATTTGTTTTCAGCATGCTCCAGTTTTCACTAAGTCTGTGATCTAATTATGGTTTTGCCATGTTCACATGCTTGCAATTGTATTTTCTGATCCCTTTTGGCTCAAGGTCACTAAGAGACTTTTGTTAAGCTCTTTGAGTAGCTCCATTCCATGCTTTACTTTGCCATGTTCAGGTCCTGTAGCATATGGTTTTCATGCTCCGAAGAGGGCTATCTGATCTGAGATTCTAGACAAGTGTTAATTTCACTAAGTCTGAAATTTGTTTACCATATGCATTTTTGCCATGCTTGTTTGAACCTGTTATTGGATGAATTGGCCGTAGCTCAGTGCTAGACTTTTGTATGCATCCCTGCCATGTATTTTTATGCCATGTTTGGGTGCTGTAGCTTGTTCATCTTGTTGCATTTAGATGGCTACTTGTTGTAAATCGCAGAACGTGGTCATATTTGAATCGCTTGCCATTTCCAAACCGTAACTCCGATTCCGGCATTCTTTATATCATTTTCAAGAGATTTCATCTCGTCTTTCCAGTGGCACACTTGGTTTTCCAAGTTGAGGCCAGGTTCATGCATTCCTTGTCACATCTTGCATATGCATCCCGCATCGCATCCCGCATAGCATATCATCTTTGCATCATATTGTTTGAGCTTTGCACGTGGTTGATTGTGTTCCGTTTGCTTGTTTGTCTTGTTTGGGTAGAGCCGGGAGACGAGTTCGCTAATGAGGAGCCCGTTGAGTTTGCTTTCGAGGATCCAGTCAACTCTGATAACTTTGGAGGTAAGATGATCATACCCTCGAAATCACTACTACCTTTGCTTTGCTAGATGCTCGCTCTTTTGCTATGCCTATGCTACGATGCCTACCACTTGCTTTAAAGCCTCCCAAATTGCCATGTCAAACCTCTAACCCACCATGTCCTAGCAAACCGTTGTTTGGCTATGTTACCGCTTTGTTCAGCCCCTCTTATAGCGTTGCTAGTTGCAGGTGAAGATTGGAGACCGTTCCTTGTTGGGACATTATTTACTTGTTGGGATATCATTATATTATCTTGTTATCTTAATGCATCTATATACTTGGTAAAGGGTGGATGGCTCGGCCTCTCGCCTAGTGTTTTGTTCCACTCTTGCCGCCCTAGTTTCCGTCATATCGGTGTTATGTTCCCGGATTTTGCGTTCCTTACGCGGTTGGGTTATAATGGGAACCCCTTGATAGTTCGCCTTGATTAAAGCTTTTCCAGCAATGCCCAACATTGGTATTACCATTTGCCACCTAGCCTATTTTTCCCTTGGGTTTCCGGAGCCCGAGGGTCATCTTATTTTAACCCCCCCCCCGGGCCAGTGCTCCTCTGAGTGTTGGTCCAAAACTAGAGTCCTGTGCAGCGCCCCCTCAGGGAAACTCGACGTTTGGTTTTAGTTGTATGGACCGCTCATCTGAGTGTGCCCTGAGAAAGAGATATGTGCAGCTCCTATCAGGATTTGTCGGCACATTCGGGCGGTGTTGCTGGTCTTGTTTTAACCTGTCGAATTGTCTTGAAGAACCGAGATACCGAGTCTGATCGGAACGTCTTGGGAGGAGGTCTATTCCTTCGTTGACCATGAGAGCTTGACATGGGCTAAGTTGGGACTCCCCTGCAGGGATTGAACTTTTGAAAGCCGTGCCCACGGTTATGGGCAGATGGGAATTTGTTAATGTCCGGTTGTAGATAACTTGAACCTTAACCTAATTAAAATGAATCCACCGAGTGTGTTACCGTGATGGCCTCTTCTCGGCGGAGTCCGGGAAGTGGACACTGTGTTGGAGTAATGTTTGCGTAGGTTGCTCTCTAGTTTCTCGCTCGCGCTTTGCCTCCTCTTCTCGCTCTCTTTTGCGAATAAGTTAGCCACCATACTTGCTAGTCACTTGCTGCAGCTCCACATATTTACCTTGCCATACCTATAAGCTTAAATAGTCTTGATCGCGAGGGTGCGAGATTGCTAAGTCCCTGTGGCTCACAGATTACTATTACACCAGATGCAGGGCCTGATGATTCCGCTCCAGGAGACGCGTTTGAGCTCAAGTGGGAGTTCGACAAAGACTCTCAACATTACTATGTTTCCTTTCCCGATGATCAGTAGTGGTGCCCAGTTGGGGGTGATTGGGACCGTGTCGCATGTTGGGTTCTCTTTTATTTTGGCGCCGTAGTCGGGCCATGAGTGTTTGGACGATGTAATGTTTTTATGTACTTGATTGACGTGGCGAGTGTAAGCCAACTATGTTATCTCCCCTTTATTTATTTATATTACATGGGATGTTGTGAAGATTGCCTAACTTGCGACATATGCCTTCAATGCGATTATGCCTCTAAGTCATGCCTCGACACGTGGGAGATATAGTCGCATCGAGGGTGTGACAAGTTGGTAATCAGAGCTTTCCCCGACCTTAGGAGCCCCATTGCTTGATCGTTTTTAGCGGCCGAGTTGTGTCTAGAAAAATGTTTTGAGTCTTTAGGAATTATATAACGGAGAGTTTAGGAATTCTTTTTACTTCCCAGTCTCCTCATTGCTCTGGTAAGGCATCCTGACGTAGAGTTTTGACTCTTCTCTTCTCAAATTTCACTAAAAAAAATTTAGGATCACGCGGGTATCTTGGAATCGTTCCGATGGTTTTATGATGAGAACATTGTCTTGGTGCCTCCTGTCAGGGGTTTAGTGGAAGTGTCCCGGGGAGTTGAGCTCTGAGGTGTTGTCATCATAATTTTATCGTTGCAGTTCTGGAATACCTGAGTCTAGTACGCCGACATCAAAAATCTCTTTTATGCAGTTCGTTTGTGAGATAACCTCGACGCCACCCAGTACTGGGGCGGGAGTTCGGGAGTATCGCCATAACTTGTATAACGGATGCTTTTCGAAGGTTGAGGTAGATGGTTTCCGAAGGTTTCTTGGTTATGTGTTGAAGGATGGATACAGCTGGATGTAGGATTTGCTAGTTTGGGTGAGATATTATGCTTCCCCTGTATCCCCAACACCTGATTTCATAACGGGAAAGGTTCGGGAGTTTCATAGGTGGGAATTCTAGTAGCTCTAGTTCTTCTTCCACGGATATTGGTTTGAGATTGGGATTTCTTACCGATTATTCGTTCTTGATCCGTACCTTGTTGATTTATTTCTCTACCTTAATTCTACGTGGCTTCTCAATTTATGGATATGTGACCATTTCAAAGAGGAATGCATTCGTTCATTTTGTTCGGATGTGAAGACTATATGTTGCAATTTTCATTCCGTTGGATTCAGCTTCAATATTGTCTTTCAATGTGCTAATGGTGGTCAAACTCTTCAGGATGGCTCCTCCAACACGCATGACTCTGAATCCTGATCCGCCACCACCTCCACCTCCTCCGGAGGCATGGCATGTTGTGATGGCTGCAACCAATGCAAACACACAATTGATCATGCAAATTCTTCAAGAGCGCAATCAAGGCAACCAAGGGAATCAAGGCAGCAATCAGAATCACTTTGCTACACTCAACCAGTTCCTTGCTAATGGGCCAAAGACTTTCAGCAATTGTGTTGAGGCAACCGATGCTGACGATTGGCTTGTGGATCTGTGTAAGCATTTCGAGTGCAGTAACGTCAGGCCTGAGGACTGTGTTAAGTTCGCTTCCTTCCAACTCAAAGATCAAGCTGTAGAATGGTTCCAGCAGTACAAGGATTCCCGAGGTGGACGTGTTATCACTTGGGATGATTTCCATCGAGATTTCTGAGCTCATCATATTCCGCAAAGCGTGGTTGAAAGCAAGCGTGAGGAATTCCGCAATCTGAAGCAAGGCTCTTTGTCTGTCTATGACTACAACAAGTTGTTTCAGAAGCTCGCCCGCTTTGCCAAGCAGGACGTCCCTGATGAGAAGAGCATGGTATACCAGTTCAGGGGTGGTCTCAGAGAAGAAATTCAGCTAGCTCTTGTCCTCTTTGAGCCCTTGAGATACGATGAGTTCTACAACATGGCACTGAAGCAAGAGGCTGCTCAGTTGAGGTGTGATGCTTCCAAGAAGCGAGCCAGAGATGTTACTCCTTCTTACTCTACTCAAGTGGCCAAGCAGCAGAAGTATTGGCTTCCTCCTCCTCCGTTCCGTCAGCCGTATCAACAGAAGAGTAAAGGTGGCAGTGGTTCTTCCCGCCCACCCAACCCTGGCTTTTAGAACAAGACTTCGTCTCAAGCTCCAAGATCGAGTGCTCCGTATCACCGTCCGCTTTCAGAGGTCACGTGCAACAAGTGCCAACAGAAGGGTCACTATTCCACAAGTGTCTCAACCAGAGGAAAGCAGATGACAGCTAACACCTGCGTCCCGGAGGTTACTATCACATTGGGTGACTACAAGTTCCTTTCTTCCCCAATTGTTCTTGGTAACTCGGATATTGATCTTATTCTCGGAATGGATTGGCTTTCTAAGCACAAGGCTCAGCTTGATTGTGCAGCCAGGCAGATTCAATTAACTCATTCGTCTGAGGATGTAATTGTCTTTGCCGCTCGGGATAATACCATCCGTCTGTTTTCTCTCAATGAGAAGGGTGAATTGGATGCCATCTCGCAAATTCCAGTCGTTTGCGAATATCAAGACGTCTTTCCAGAAGAGCTTCCAGGAATGCCTCCGCACCGGCCAGTTGAATTCGTTATTGATCTTGAGCCTGGTACGGAACCTGTGTGCAAGCGTCCTTACAAGCTCGGACCTGAAGAGTTGAAGGAGCTGAAGAAGCAACTCGATATTCAAGAGAAAATGGGTCTCATCTGGCCTAGTTCTTCTCCGTGGGGTTGTGGTGTTCTTTTTGTGAAGAAGAAGGATGGAACGGACCGACTTTGTGTTGATTACCGTCCAGTGAACAAGAAGACCATCAAGAACAAATACCCACTTCCCAACATCTATGAGCTGTTCGAACAACTCAAAGGTGCTCGAGTATTCTCCAAGCTTGATCTCCGTATGGGTTATCATCAGATTCGAATCCGTGAGCAAGATATTCCCAAGACGGCTTTCAGGACAAGCTTTGGTTCATATGAATACACTATCATGTCTTTTGGCCTCGTCAACGCTCCTCCGACGTTATCTCGCATGATGAACTTCATCTTCAATGCCTACACCAATGACTTCGTTTTGGTCTATCTCGACGACATTCTGGTTTTCTCCAAGAACAAGGAAGATCATGCCAAGCACTTGCGTTTGGTTCTTGATAAGCTAAGGGAACATCAGTTCTACGCCAAGTTCTCCAAGTGTAAATTTTGGCTCGATGAGGTTCTTTATCTTGGTCATATCATCTCTGCCAAGGGCATTGCCATGAATCCTGAGAAGGTGT
The DNA here is from genome assembly GCF_003073215.2 of Triticum urartu. NCBI lineage: Eukaryota > Viridiplantae > Streptophyta > Magnoliopsida > Poales > Poaceae > Triticum > Triticum urartu. Next base: position 75,067,472 of record NC_053025.1, read on the forward strand.
CTACAATTGTGAATTGGGAACCTCCTCAGAACGTGAAGCAACTCCGCAGTTTTCTCGGTCTCGCAAGCTATTGCCGAAGATTATTTGAAAACTTTTCTAAGATCGCGAAGCCTCTCTCAAATCTTCTCCAGAAGCACGTCAAGTACGTTTGGTCTCCGGAGTGTGATATTGCTTTCAACACTTTGAAAGAGAAATTGATCACTGCTCCAGTTTTGACTCCGCCTGATGAATCCAAGCCGTACGAGGTCTTTTGTGATGCCTCTCTCCAAGGTCTTGGCGCAGTATTGATGCAAGAGAAGAAAGTTGTTGCGTATACCTCTCGCCAGTTGAAGCCTAATGAGAAGAACTACCCCACTCATGATCTCGAGTTGGCGGCAGTTGTGCATGCTCTTTTGACTTGGAGACATCTTCTATTGGGAAGAAAAGTGGACATTTTCACTGATCACAAGAGTCTCAAGTACATCTTCACTCAGCCTAATCTCAACCTCAGGCAAACTCGATGGGTCGAAATGATTCAAGAGTATAATCCGAGTATTGAGTATACTCCAGGCAATGCCAATGTGATTGCTGACGCATTGAGCAGGAAAGCTTACTGCAATAGTCTGATTCTCAAGCCTTATCAACCCGAGCTTTGTGAAGCTTTCCGCAAACTTAATCTGCAAGTTGTTCCTCAAGGTTTCCTTGCCAACCTTCAAGTCTCTCCTACCTTAGAAGACCAGATTCGCCAAGCCCAGCTTCTTGATGCTATGGTGAAAAAGGTGAAGATTGGGATTGCCAAGAGTCAGTCCAAGTACAAGTGCTACCGCCTTGATGACAAGGACACTCTCTTCTTCGAGGATCGTATTGTTGTACCCAAAGGTGACCTCCGTAAAGTGATCATGAACGAGGCTCACAATTCTCTCCTCTCCATCCACCCTGGGAGCACGAAGATGTATCAGGACCTCAAGCAAGCTTATTGGTGGACTCGAATGAAGCGCGAGATTGCTCAATTCGTGAATGAATGCGATGTCTTCAGAAGAGTGAAGGCAGAACACCAAAGGCCAGCGGGTCTCCTCCAACCTCTGGCCATTCCAGAATGGAAGTTTGACCACATTGAAATGGACTTCATGACTGGGTTTCCAAAGTCCAAGCGTGGCAATGATGCTATATTCGTTGTCATCGACAGACTCACCAAAGTGGCTCATTTTCTGCCTATCAAAGAGTCGATCACGGCAGCTCAATTGGCGGAACTCTATACCTCTCGTATTGTCTCTCTGTACGGTATTCCACAAGTGATCTCTTCAGACCGTGGCAGCATCTTTACCTTGAAGTTTTGGGATTCTTTTCAGAAGGCCATGGGCACGAACATCTACTTCAGCACAGCTTTCCATCCTCAAACTAGCGGTCAAGTCGAGCGTGTCAACTAGATTCTTGAAGATATGCTTAGGGCTTGTGTGATCTCCTTCGGCATGAAATGGGAGGATTGTCTTCCTTATGCTGAATTCTCCTACAACAACAGTTTTCAAGCTAGTTCGGGCAAGGTCCCTTTTGAAATTCTGTATGGCAGGAAGTGTCGTACCCCTCTCAACTGGTCTGAAACCGGTGAACGCCAGCTTTTGGGTAATGACTTAATCACAGAAGCAGAAGAAATGTGTGAAGTCATTCGTGATAACCTCAAAGCAGCCCAATCCCGCCAGAAGAGCTACTATGATAGTAAGCACCGTGATTTGGCTTTCGAGATCGGAGATCATGTTTACCTCCGTGTCTCTCCTATGAAAGGTACTCATCGCTTTGGTATCAAAGGGAAGCCTTCCCCAAGATACGTGGGACCTTTCAAGATTGTCAGCAAGAGAGGCGACCTCGCCTATCAACTCGAGCTTCCTTCAAACTTTGCAAATGTTCATGACGTGTTCCATGTCTCTCAGCTTCGAAAGTGCTTCAAGACTCCTGACCGCACCGTCAACTTCGAGGACATTGAGCTCCAAGAAGATCTCTCTTATCGTGAGCACCCAGTTTCTATTCTTGAAGAGACTGAACGCAAGACTCGCAACAAGTCAATCAAATTTCTCAAAGTCAAGTGGTCACACCATTCCGACCGTGAAGCTACCTGGGAACATGAGGATCACCTCCGTTCTGAGTACCCGCGTTATTTCAGTCCTAGATCTCGGGACGAGATCCTTTCGTAGTGGTGGAGTGTTGTAACACCCCGGATGTAACTTTCCCAATTTGTACTCCAACTCTTGCCGTTTCCGGCGTTAAGTTTTATTATTTTCTTGGGTTTGGGTTTTGTCTCTGTGTGTTGTTGTCGTTGTCATGCATCTCATATCATGTCATCATGTGCATTGCATCTGCATACGTGTTCGTCTCATGCATTCAAGCATTTTCCCCGTTGTCCGTTTTGCATTCCGGCGCTTCGTTCTCCTTCGGTGGTCATTTCTAGCTTTATTTCATGTGTGGGGATTAAACATTTCCGGATTGGACCGAGACTTGCCAAGCGGCCTTAGTTTACTACCGGTAGACCGCCTGTCAAGTTTCGTATCATTTGGACTTCGTTTGATACTCCAACGGTTAACCGAGGGACCGAAAAGGCCTCGTGTGTGTTGCAGCCCAACACCCCTCCAATTTGGCCCAAAACCCACCTAACTCTGCTCCATCACCTAGAGCGTTCGATCACGATCGCGTGGCCGAAAACCGCACCTCATTTGGACTCTCCTAGCTCCCTCTATGCCTATTTAAAGGCCCCCCCCGAATTTCAGATCTCCTCCTACCTCTCAAACCCTAAAAATCATCTCCGCGCGGCCGGACGTGTCCGCCCGCCGCCGGACGAAAAATCCCGCTGCCACCGCCACCACATGGCAGCCTCCCATTCGCCCGCGCCCGGTCCCCAGATCCCCGCGCCGCCCGGGCCCGGGAAGCCCGCAGCCGGCCCCCGAGGCCCATCCATCCGCCGCCCGCGCCTCCCTGCTCCCCGCCGAGCTCCGCCGCCGGACCGCGCCGCCGCCCGGCCGGACCGCGCCGCGCCGCCGCGCCATCCCCGTCGCCTCGCCCACCGCCTCCGCCGTCGCGCCCCTCGGGCCCCGCGCTCCGGCCGCCACTCCGGCGAGCCCCGGGCCGGCCTCCTCCTCCCTCCGGCGAGCTCCGGCGTACAGGAAACTCCGGCGAGCCCCGATCCATCCTCGGTTCGCGTGCCTCGGGTCAAACCCTAGATCTGGGAGGTTGAATTTTCGTCTAAGTCCCTAAAATTTCCGTTTCAAGTGCACATGTTCACGGCTCCGTAACTTTGCATCCGTAGCTCCGATTCATGCATATAGCATATTAAAATGTTCATCTCAGAGAGTACATCATTTCATTCCATTGCATCATTTTCATTTGAGCTCATCTTGATGCCCGAAATGCTGTTAGAAGAGGGCTACTTGAGTTAATTGTCAGATCTGCTACTCCGTTTAGCACTTTTGACATTTTTGCCATGATTAATGTGTGCATGATATGCCCTGATGCTCTACATGTGTTTTGTTAAGGGTTTTGTCATCTTTCCAGAGGTGCAACCCATGTATTTTTGTGATGTGTGTGGTGACTAGTGCAAGCTTGCAAGTGGTGCACTTGCTAATTCTGTTTTCAGGGACTTAGCAATTCCACTAAGTCCTTGAGCTGTTTATCTTATGATGCCATATGTTCATGTTGTTTCCTAGTGATCCGTGCCTCTTTTGAGGATTATCAGTAAGGATGTTTTGTTAATATTGTAGTGCTCTATCCATCCATGTCTTTGTTTTCAATTATGGAGCACCCTAGCTTGAGTCAATCGAGCTCTACTTTTGCTACTTCATGAATCTGGGCAGATTGTCAACTTGTTTGCAATTTTGCCGGTGATGTTGTAGTTGAACCGTGCATGCTATGCTATTGTTATTTCCATGTCTAGCTTGCATTTTGTGCCTTCTTGATGGATGTTTTCTTGTCTTGCCATGACTTTCTCTGTAGTGAGTGCATCGAGCTCGTAAACATGCCTACTTGAGTTATATTTCAGCATGTGTCAGTTTTCACTAAGTATGAAAACTGATTATGTTTTTGCTATGTTCACATGCTTGCAATTGTATTTTCTGATCCCTTTTGGCTCAAGGTCACTAAGGGACTTTTGTTAAGCTCTTTGAGTAGATCCATGCCATGCTTTACTTTGCCATGTTCAGATCCTGTAGCATGTAGTTTTGTTTGCTCCGAAGAGGGCTACCTGATCTGAAATTCCAGACAAGTGTTAATTTCACTAAGTCTGAGATCTGTTTGCCATATGCATTTTTGCCATGCTTGTTTGGACCTGTTAATGGATGAATTGGCCATAGCTCAGTGCTAGACTTTTGTTAAGAATCTTGTGTGCATCCCTGCCATGTATTTTGTTGTCATGTTTGGGTGCTATAGCATGTTCATCTCATTGCTTTTAGATGCCTACTTGCTGTAAATCGCAGACCGGTGTCATTTTTTAATCGCTTGCCATTTCCAAACCGTAACTCTGATTCCGGCGTTATTTATATCGTTTTCAAGCGATTTCGTCTCATCTTTCCAGTGGCACACTTGGTTTTCCAAGTTGAGGCCAGGTTCATGCATTTCCTGTCATATCTTGCATTTTGCATCCCGCATCGCATTCCGTATAGCATATCATTATTGCATCATATTGCTTGGTCTCGCACGTGGTTGATTGTGCCCTTGTTGCTTGTTTGTCTTGTCTGGGTAGAGCCAGGAGACGAGTTCGCTAACGAGGAGCCCGTTGAGTTTGCTTTTGAGGATCCAGTCAACTCTGACAACTGTGCAGGCAAGATGATCATACCCTCGAAATCACAACTATCTTTGCTATGCTAGTTTGCTCGCTCTTTTGCTATGCCAATGCTACGATGCCTACCACTTGCTTTCAGGCCTCCCAAATTGCCATGTCAAACCTCTAACCCACCTTTGTCCTAGCAAACCGTTGATTGGCTATGTTACCGCTTTGCTCAGCCCCTCTTATAGCGTTGCTAGTTGCAGGTGAAGATTGGAGGGCGTTCCTTGTTGGAACATTTATTTACTTGTTGGGATATCATTATATTATCTTGTTATCTTAATGCATCTATATACTTGGTAAAGGGTGGAAGGCTCGGCCTCTCGCCTAGTGTTTTGTTCCACTCTTGCCGCCCTAGTTTCCGTCATATCGGTGTTATGTTCCCGGATTTTGCGTTCCTTACGCGGTTGGGTTATAATGGGAACCCCTTGATAGTTCGCCTTGATTAAAGCTTTTCCAGCAATGCCCAACATTGGTATTACCATTTGCCACCTAGCCTATTTTTCCCTTGGGTTTCCGGAGCCCGAGGGTCATCTTATTTTAACCCCCCCCCCGGGCCAGTGCTCCTCTGAGTGTTGGTCCAAAACTAGAGTCCTGTGCAGCGCCCCCTCAGGGAAACTCGACGTTTGGTTTTAGTTGTATGGACCGCTCATCTGAGTGTGCCCTGAGAAAGAGATATGTGCAGCTCCTATCAGGATTTGTCGGCACATTCGGGCGGTGTTGCTGGTCTTGTTTTAACCTGTCGAATTGTCTTGAAGAACCGAGATACCGAGTCTGATCGGAATGTCTTGGGAGGAGGTCTATTCCTTCGTTGACCGTGAGAGCTTATCATGGGCTAAGTTGGGACTCCCCTGCAGGGATTGAACTTTCGAAAGCCGTGCCCGCGGTTATGGGCAGATGGGAATTTGTTAATGTCCGGTTGTAGATAACTTGAACCTTAACCTAATTAAAATGAATCGACCGAGTGTGTTACCGTGATGGCCTCTTCTCGGTGGAGTCCGGTAAGTGGACACGGTGTTGGAGTAATGTTTGCGCAGGTTGCTCTCTAGTTTCTCACTCGTGCTTTGCCTCCTCTTCTCGCTCTCTTTTGCAAATAAGTTAGCCACCATACTTGCTAGTCGCTTGCTGCAGCTCCACATATTTACCTTGCCATACCTATAAGCTTAAATAGTCTTGATCGCGAGGGTGCGAGATTGCTGAGTCCATGTGGCTCACAGATTACTATTACACCAGATGCAGGGCCTGATGATTCCACTCCAGGAGGCGTGTTTGAGCTCAAGTGGGAGTTCGACGAAGACTCTCAAAGTTACTATGTTTCCTTTCCCGATGATCAGTAGTGGTGCCCAGTTGGGGGTGATTGGGACCGTGTCGCATGTTGGGTTCTCTTTTATTTTGGCGCCGTAGTCGGGCCATGAGTGTTTGGATGATGTAATTTTTTTTATGTACTTGATTGACGTGGCGAGTGTAAGCCAACTATGTTATCTCCCCTTTATTTATTTATATTACATGGGATGTTGTGAAGATTGCCTGACTTGCGACATATGCCTTCAATGCGATTATGCCTCTAAGTCGTGCCTCGACACGTGGGAGATATAGTCGCATTGAGGGTGTGACACTTTATAAAGAGGGTGAATATCAAGCGTCCTCCTCGTGGCCGTTTGGGACTTGCCTAAAATCTAGGAGTCCTAGGCGCAGTTGGGTTACCGACGCCCGTATTGATGAGAATCCCGTAATAAGGGGGACACGATCTCTGCTTTGAGAAGACGTGTCAAAAAACTGCCTCGCGTTATGTGCAGGGCTAGTTAAAGGAAAATGGTTCGAATAATCACCGGGCCATGGCATAATGTCATGTTGCCAAAACAAGTTAGCGGATTAGATTGGTGGAAATATTATTCTCTCTACGGTGGTATGTGAAACTTATTTTGCAGGGTCGGACACTATCCTTGTATTCAAATTCTTCTATGGTGTATTCGGAGGAGGAACCCGCGTTGCAATGCCGAAGACAATACTGCGCGCCGGACTCATCGTCATTGAAGCCTGGTTCAGGGGCTACTAAGGGAGTCCTGGATTAGGGGATATCCGGACAGTCGGATTATATCCTTTGGCCGGACTGTTGGACTATGAAGATACAAGATTGAAAACTTTGTCTCGTGTCCGGATGGGACTCTACTTGGCGTGGAAGGCAAGTTAGGCAATACGGATATGTATATCTCCTCCTTTGTAACCGACCTTGTGTAACCCTAGCCCCCTCTGGTGTCTATATAAATCAGAGGGTTTTAGTCCGTAGGAGGAGAGACAATCATACCATAGGCTAGCTTCTAGGGTTTAGCCTCTCCGATCTCGTGGTAGATCAACTCTTGTAATACTCATATCATCAAGAATAAATCAAGAAGGACGTAGGGTTTTACCTCCATCAAGAGGGCCCGAACCTGGGTAAAACATCGTGTTCCCTGCCTCCTGTTACCATCCGCCTTAGACGCACAGTTCGGGACCCCCTACCGGAGATCCGCCGGTTTTGACACTGACACCAGGTGTTATCGGACTCATCGTCCGATAACTCTGCGATGCACTCCTCCCCCGAAGATGAGGAGGAAGATGAAGATGCTCCCCCTCTAGTCGGGGGATACAAGAAAAGGAAGGCCGCCCCAATCGGGGGGGGGGGGGCGAAGGGTCTAAGAAGGGAAGGACCCTCCTTCCGGACTACTCCACCACCGCTGCCGAAGGCGAAGACGAGTGGCTGCTCAGGGCCAAGCCCCTGGCGAAGTCGTAAGTATTCGGATGATAGAGTAATTCATAGCATACCTTTGTCGCACCGCTTCTCCTAACGCCGAATTATGATTATGCAGACCGCCACGAGCCCGTATCGACGTATCGTCAGGCGGCTCCCTGGGCTCGTCGGATATGGATAGCGATCCACTTCCGACCGCCACCTCCCCTTTCCCTACGGACAACGCCGAGGTATTGTCTCAAGAGGCACCGGGTCGAGGGGAGACAGTCCGGAGGCGCCTCGAGGCGACCTCCCGGATTCCAGGAGCAGAGGGAGCAAGGCTCCCGAGGACTCCGAGTTCGGCCCTCAGCCGAACACCGCGCCGGAACCTCCAGTGGTTCCGGACTCAGGCAGGCGGCCTCCTTCCAAAAGGGGCAAGACGCCTGTGCCGGTGACCTATGTCCATCCAGAGGCACCGGACACTCTGCTGGGAGCGCTTCGCAGCGCTTCCATCGACGAAGAGCACCGCACTATTATGAGTGCGGTGATCTAGAAGGTTCAGTCCGCCAAGAGCAGACTGACTGAAGCCTGTTCCAGCCTTCTGACAGGCTTTGAGGTAAGTATATAGGAAAAATATTACCGCATAGACAGTAGCCCCTGATGCTATGTTCGGTGTTCACAAAGAAAAGCCGAACAGAGGATCAAACAATATCGCAGGAGTCTAATATAAGTATGTCAATATGCGTATGCAGGCTTCGTTGCTGGCCTCTGCCGCACTGACTGCGGAGGTCGCCGCACTGAAGCAGGACCTCGAAGGGTCCAAGGAAGAGCTCGGCCTTGCCAAGAGGCAGCTCGAGGAGAACAAAGGTAAGTAGTACCTAGTATATGGATATATATAAAAAGATTGCGATTGCAAAATGATAGGATCATCATAAATTTGCCAGGGGCCACGGCCGAGGTGGCGACCCTGAAGCAAGCGCTATCCGAGGCTGAAAACAAAGCGGCCAAGGAGCGCATCAAGCGGGAAAGGCATGAGGCGCGGGTGGGCGAGGTGCAGCAAGAGCTCCATGCTCTCGCGACGAAGCACGAGGCGTTGGAGCTTGACTTGAAGACGCGAGAGTCCGAGCTTGCCACCGCCCTTGAAAGTGCAAAGAGTGCCAAGGCCGAAGCACAGAAGGCCCTCCAGGAGATTGATGCGATGAAGAAGATAGCGGCGGGTAAGGAATTCTGTATGCAAAGCAAGCATGTGAAAGTGAATTACTTGTTACTTACCCAAATCCGGAGCTCTTCAGGAGCATTCGCAGATTTGCCCCGCAGCGTGTCGGATGCTGCACAGTTTTACCAGGCCGAGGAGAGAAGCTCAACGGAGAAGCTATTCTGGTCTCAGTATACTGGGACCGAACACCCGATGCCTCTGAGCGACCAGCTGAAGCAGCTGGTCGAGCTGCACAAGGCGGCCGAACAGGCCATGAAGGGCTTTATAGTCCAGATGTGGCCTGGCGACGCCCTTCCCAATAGCTACTTCGGCCTGGTGAGGTGGCTTGTGGATGCCTGCCCACGGCTTGAAGTCATCAAGCGGTCCATCTGCATCGAAGGTGCACGCCGGGCTTTCGCCCGTGTGAAAGTGCAATGGGCCAAGATGGACACCGTGAAGCTGGTGAAGGAAGGGCCACCGCAGGGCAAGGAGCATCGCCACCCCGAGATGTACTATGAGGGTGTCCTGAATGGTGCCCGTCTCGTAGCGGACGAGTGTATGAAAGATGTAATATTTGAGTAAACTTGCTCGTGTGATCCTGAATTATGAAAACTTCTTCATATGTGCTATGCAATGCTTGTCTGAATTTAAAATATTACCTTCTGTTCGGCTGTTTATCAAATCTGAGAGATGGCTAGTCGTCGGCTTCTGCCCCCATGCCACGAGTGCTGGGGTGTTCGGGATAAACCTGAGCACTCTTGTTCCCATTGTTGGGTCCTTCGAGGGAGGTGCTCAGCACAACAAACAAGGCAATCGAACCATAATGCATTATCACTCTCACTTAGCCATA